>NC_136268.1:45095653-45273153 GCF_964187855.1 Myxine glutinosa
CCCCGCCTAGGTAATAAGTACATCCTCGTTGTGATGGACTACTTCACCAAGTGGCCGGAGGCCTACGCCCTCCCCAACCAAGAAGCAGGGGTGGTAGCGCAGGCCTTCGTGAAGGATTTGTGTGCCGGCATGGGATTCCACAGGAGTTGCACACCGACCAGGGACGAAATTTTGAGAGCAAATTGCTAAAAGATGTGTGCAGTCTCCTGTCAATTCGGAAAACCAGAACAACGCCTTTAAGACCTCAATCTGACGGGATGGTGGAAAGATTTAACCGAACTCTAATCCAACAACTGGCACTGTTCACCGCCACCCGTCAGGATGACTGGGACGAACATCTCCCTTATTTGCTTATGGCCTACCGAACCAGCCAGCACGGGGCCACCGCATGCAGTCCAGCGTTGCTTATGTATGGGCGGGAGTTACGGGCTCCCGCCGACTTGCTATGCGGTCCCGTGCCAGACACAGTGGTTAACCCGCCGAGGGAGGGGTACGCACGTCACCTAGAGGAAGGCATGGAGCTAGTCCATGCCTTCGCCCGTCGCCAACTCCATCTGGCGGGGGAAAAGATGAAGCGCAGGTACGACGACCGGAGCCAGGGGAGTCAATACGCTCCGGGGATGAAGATTTGGTTCTTTAATCCCCGGAGGCGGAAGGGAAGGTGCCCAAAGCTCACCTCCCCCTGGCAAGGCCCAGGAGTCGTCCTGTCGCAAATCTGTGACGTGGTCATTAAGGTTCACGTGGTCCTCGATGTTTGCCGTGAAATCTACAGGAATACCTTCTATCCCGGACACCGATTCGACGCGAGCCTCTGCGAATCGCGGCGCCAATGGTGGCCGAAGGCGAAGGCTCGCTCGCGCTCGCTGATGACGTCATGAATATGCAAAAGAACTCGGACCAATGAGAGCGGAGCCGCGGCGACGCTTCGGCCCCACAACTTAGGGCGCATCCCGGCTCTCCGAGGCGCATTCGATTGCCGTCGCGGCCGGTTATCCCCACATTTTATTGCTTATTTTAGTTATTATTTTCCTTCCTCCTTCGCCACAATGCCCATCCTTCTCTTCCTCTTAGACACGTCGGCCTCCATGAATCAGCGAACCTATTTGGGCACGACGTATCTGGACATTGCCAAAGGGGCGGTTGAGATATTTATGAAGGTAAAATGTGAAGAGCCGCCCGTAGCAGGAGGCGATTTTAAAACAATAATTATTCTTTTCATTTCGTTGCTTCTCGTGAGAGACGCGGCCGTGACTTATTTTTTTTATACATATTTTTTCCTCTTTTCTTTTCGCAGCTGCGCGCCCGCGACCCGGCAAGTAGGGGCGACAGATACATGCTAGTAACGTTCGATGAAGCGCCGTACGGAATCAAGGTAAAAGCAGCCCTCCTCGGAGGCCAGCCGGGTGCTTTGGGATGGCGGCTGGATATCTGTGAGTGGGAAAATCGCTTCAGAGATGTGCTCGTCCGGCCGCAATAATGGCGGCGGGGGTTAGAAGCTTGAGGTGACGTCGGGCGGAGGACGTGACGCACGCACGTAAACACATTTTCGGATGTGACGTGACTGCGTTCCTTCAAGCCGGGCGTGCGCATTACGTCATTGAACGGTGATTGCGCTCTGAACAACCTTGATGCGCATGCGCGTACTTGTGTACGAAAGGCCAGCAGACTCAAGCTCGTACGGCCTCGGCCTGTCGAGCATGCTGAATGCGTTTTAAACATTATCCGTTTGGTTACATCATTAACGCTGAGCCACTGTGCACACTTTCATGGAGAGTAAAAATGTTCTTTTCTGAGAGAATCACCAGAGATCTTGTTCCTATAGTATAAAGAGAGATACTTGCTTATCCATGAAACAAGTGTGTGGGTAGTACAGTACTTGCTTAAGAATACTCCAGGATTTTAAAACAACCTCCTCCCTCATTCCCCCACTATATGTTATTAATGAAGGACATCTTGAAAGAAAACTTGTGAAGGCAAAGTAAATCTCTCGCAACAATGTATCTTCTCTATCGGTTTAACATCGATCCAACTTGTACTTGGTATATAAATGGTTGGAGGGTCCAATCTGAGTCTGCGAGGTCTGTGGTTCAAAACCCGCCGAGTCGTACCAAAAATTGGAAAAAAAACATGGGACTTGCTGCTTACTTGCTTGGCTCTCAGCACTTGGCAAATGGAGCACGGAAAACTAATGCCGAGTAAGGCAATGGCAAACCACCTAGAATAACGCTTGCCAATAAACTGACACTCTGTAAATAGAGTATGGCACCTTCGGAAATCGATTACAAATGAAAATTTATGGCCACTTCCGTTGTAGTCACAATTTCATGGCTTTTTCTGTTTTACGACCGTCAATCTTCATTAATATTTGAAAATGGGGGGGGGGGGGGGGGGGGGGGGGGGGATAATTTGTAATATTAAAAGCTTTAAAAAAGATTTGAGAACATTTTGGGCAATTTATTTAAAGCAGCTAAGCTAATCAGACTATCTTGGAAAAAATTTCAAGACATTAATTTCTGGTGTTGAAGAACCAATAATGTAATATTGATTACGTGTCATCGACCTGTGAAGACTCGAGCCAGGTTATCTCATGGTGCGTGTGGCCAGGCCCCTTAAAGTCCGGGGTACATCGGCCACGTTAAATTGTAATAAAAGATTTGAGAACATTTTGGGCAATTTATTTAAAGCAGCTAAGCTAATCAGACTATCTTGGAAAAAATTTCAAGACATTAATTTCTGGTGTTGAAGAACCAATAATGTAATATTGATTACGTGTCATCGGTGTGAAGACTCGGGCCAGGTTATCTCATGGTGCGTGTGGCCAGGCCCCTTAAGTCCGGGGTACATCGGCCACGTTTATTTCCAGAATTGCTTGGTGTAAGGTAATCAATTGTTACGATGGAAGCTACTGTTAATCGAGTGACACGAGTGGTGTTTTTGTAGAAAATCACGAAATTTGAAATTGCCTGTTATCTTGCACTGCACGAGACACTAGGGAGTGCAGTAGGTGCGTTCGCTGCACTCTGCTCACATAGCATTATGTGATTATATAGATCGGTGGCACATTGGGTCGTAAGTTCTGCATTTAAAGATCTGATTACATCTTTTGCTGAAAATACCTTTTGGGAGTCTTTTTCTTTCTTTTTTTTGTCTCAGTCACGCACTCGGTGCAAAACTACAAATTAATCTGAATGATTTTTGTCGTTATTGCCTCCGCCACCAGGTGGGTGCAGGTTGTGTTTTTACCCCTGTCTGCCTGCCTGCCTGCCCGTCTGTCTTGTCTGTGCACAGGATATCTCAAAAGTTGTGGATGGATTTGGCCGAAATTTGGTGGAGAGGTTGGATAGTGGTGGTGGTTGTTTGTTGGATGTGTGACAAGGACGAATCAATTCGATTTTGATGAAGATCTGAATACGTATCTGGATACGAGAATTTTTTTTGTGTTCATGTGATTCTTCACCATTGAGTGATAGGACCAAAAACTATATATAACATGATATCTCAAAAAGTTTTGGACGACTTATGACACATCTAGGTGGATGAGTTGGTTGGGTGGCAAGAACAAGCCGATTCGATTTTGGTTCAGGTCCAGATCCAGATCTGGCCTATCGATGGGATACAAAACAAACTGATTCGTCTGGCGGAGGCATGCACTCTACTGAGTGACGTTGTCGTTAACAGTGTCACCGTTATCGATGATGGTGTACGGGCAACATGGACTCGCTGCAGTTAGTCGCAAGGTTTTGGTTTCTCATTTTATAAATGTATTCTTCATTTTTCTGGACACAACTTTTGTCAATGTTTTCCTTGTCTTCCTGCACTTTACTGGATAGCATCTGTGGCCTCTTCACCCTGTTTATTAATTATTTTTAAATAAGTTTCAAAGGGTACTTTAAAATGCATTTTTGTTGATATAATGAATGGCCACCTAATAGGTTAGTAAAGACCGAAATATATTGCTGCCCATTGTGAGAGAAATGGTAATTTCTTCTTTTTATTTTTGTTTTCTTTTTCTTTTTGAAGAGTGTGAGAGAGTTCCCTTTTCCGCAGTCGAGAATTGTCTCTGAAAAACTGCTTCGGCAGCCCTATGTGTCTGAAGACGTGAAAGGAGTGTTTCTTCTTCTTCTTCTAAAGTATCCTGCGTGTGCTTTGAGAATTATAATCGCATTGTGTGAATAGGTGTCCGATGCAGAACAGGCCAGGTAGATGAGGAAGATTACCTCCTTCTCTGAAGTTTCTTTAATGAGCTGGCTGGGTTTTAATTGACAATCCAATTAGCAATATTTCAATTCTTGTACAATTACCTTGGTTTCAACAAGCATGGAATCTGAATTCTTAATACTGCTGCATTCAGCTAGATTTGAACCCATAACTTCTGAGATGCAATTCCATTGTATTTATATATTTTTACTGGAGAAGGTGGATCAGACTCGGCAACAGTTGCTAGAGTGAGATGTGCATGGAAGAAGTTTCGGGAACTGAGTGGCGTGCTGATGAGGAGGGGAGTGTCGTTGAAGCTGAAGGGAAAGGTGTATGCTGCATGTGTGAGAAGTGTTATGATTTATGGGAGCGAGACATGGGTAATGAACATAGAGCAGCAACGAAGGCTGGAAAGGGTGGAAATGCAAATGGTTCGACGGATGTGCGGAGTATCGTTGAGAGAGAGGAAGACAAATGATGAATTGCGAAAGATGATGGGAATAGAGCCTGTGATTGATGCTGTGAAGAGGAACAGGTTGAGATGGTTTGGTCATGTGTTGAGGAAGGATGAAAGTGACTGGTTGAGAAGAGTGATGGAAATGAATGTAGAAGGAAGTAGAGGACGGGGAAGACCGAGAAAGACTTGGCTAAAGATGGTGGAAGAAGAAATGCGGGCAAGGGGGTTAACAAGGGGAGATGCAGAAAATAGCGCAAAATGGAGAACATTGTCATGGGGACCGCAAGGCTAACCCCCGCTCTAGTAGGGAAAATGGCCTTTAAAATGCATGTTGTTGTTTGTTGTTTATATATTTTTACTATAAATTCAGGATTTATATTTATATTAATGAACTGCAAGTGGAGAAAAGTCATTTTGCATTTCCACTTGTATTAAATATATACTTCTAGATGCCTTTCCCCATTTGGACAAAATCATTATTGTGGATGGATATAAGGTGCACTTGGAAGAAGAATGTGCGAGCGGAAGAAAGAGATTGTGAGGATTGAGGAAGATCGAGGACTCAGGGATTGAACAAGGTGGATACAATGTCGAGTACAACAGGAAGGGTCCTGAGAGAAGAGGAAGAAAAAAACCGGGGAAGAAACAGCAATGGAACAACAAAATATAAGTTAGGCAGGTGAAGCGAGAGAGTATAAAACATAATCACGTGGAAAGGAAAAGGTGTGCTGGCAGAGGATTCATTGAGGAGAGAAAATATCATCATGAGGTTATGCATGGGTGAGGTGAACTGTCATTTTTTGAATCTCTGCAGGGAAGAACGGGATTGAACAGCCTGAGGAAATTTGTTCTACAGGAGAAGAGGAACAAATGAGTGGAGGTGAGGCCGGAGGGGAGAGGCAAAGCATGGAAAGGGCAAGACCAAAAGGAGGTTGTAGTTAAGACAGGACCCCAAACCAGGTATTCAGTTTAGTTGTGGGAGAATCCAATAAATTTTGAGTGTCTTGTTCTTAACGGCATCATGATGTGAAAGGTGTGTGGCATGGGTTCAAACCCAAGAATCAAAGTAGTAATGGAAATGTTTCTGAAATTCAGATAAACAAAATTTGAAGACTAAAGATGGCGGACCAACTTTGTACTCCGATGGTCACTGCAGATGTGAAGCGAGAGTCGATAATACAGCGATCACAAAAAAGTATGACGAGAGTTATCAACCAAAATAGATGAGTTGCGTACATTTCTAAATGTAAGCTTGTGTAAAATACAGGTTTTGGTAATTAACATCACGTTCAATTAACTGACAAATTCTGAAGGCAGGTATCGCAAAATGGATGCCCCATTAACTTATTGCAACTGAATTTTTTTTTTTATATATACTGAAACGCAAAAGAAACTTACCACCTTTGAAACCTTTAAATATCAACAATAACACTGCGTGTAGTAAATGTGTGAACTTATTTGTGGACAATAGTGTCCTCGCTGTCAGACAAAACGGTCACGGATGGTCACTTGAACCTTCAATGGTCACTTCATAGCACAGCTGTTGAACAGCCGTTTTGACTGTCAGTGATTAGCCAAGGGGTACGGGATGATTTTAATGAGCTGCACGTGATGTCTTGATATTGGCTTTAAAAAGGCCAGTGCAAAATGGGCATTTTGACCGAAAAATTTGACCATTTTGACCAACTTCAAAAAGACCGAAAACACAAAAGAAACTTACCACCTTTGAAACCTTTAAATATCAACAATAACACTGCGTATAGTAAATGTGTGAACTTATTTGTGGACAATAGTGTCCTCACTGTCAGACAAAACGGTCAAGGATGGTCACTTGAACCTTCAATGGTCACTTCATAGCACAGCTGTTGAACAGCCGTTTTGACTGTCAGTGATTACCCAAGGGGTACGGGATGATTTTAATGAGCTGCACGTGATGTCTTGATATTGGCTTTAAAAAGGCCAGTGCAAAATGGGCATTTTGACCGAAACATTTGACCATTTTGACCATTTTGACCAACTTCAAAAAGACCGAAAACGCAAAAGAAACTTACCACTTGTTTGAAATGTAATAAAATTGTAACAGTTCAAAATAAAACAAACCAACAATTGCTAATTGAAACATTGGCATTTTATTGATGACATGTCAAGTTTTTGACCAAGATACACCATCTCATCAGTTTGTTCTACAGTACAGAACAGCACAGGGTGCAATGTCAGTCCCCTTTCAATAGCGTGTATGGCCACCATTGTTTTGGATACAGGCAGTGCATCGTCGGCGTATACTGCCTACCAGTCTTTGGATGGATTGCTGCTGGATTCTGTCCCACTCAGTCCTCAATGTCTGAAGCAGCTCTGCCCGTGTCCTGGCCCTGCCAACGACGCGTCTCCCAAGCTCATCCCACAGGTGCTCTATGGGATTCAGGTCAGGGGAGAGCGCAGGCCACTGCATGGTGTTGATGTTCTTGCCTTGGAGAAATGCAGTGGTAAAGCGAGCAGCATGGGGATGAGCGTTGTCATGCTGAAAGGTTCTCAGTTCTGGGTGGTCTAGCAGGAATGGCAGCAGATGAGGTCGCAGGATGTTATCCACATACCGCTGGGCGTTAAGATTCCCATCCACAACCACCAGTGGCGTCCTGTACCGGCCTGATATGGCTGCCCACACCATCACACTTGGGCCACCCCACCTGTTGGCTTGACGCACGCAACAATCGGCATATCGCTCGCCAGTTCTTCTCCAGACACGCTCACGCCCATCAGGACTGTCCACACAGAACCTTGACTCTTCGCTGAAAGCGACCTCGTTCCACTGCGCCAAGGTCCACCGCTGATGCTGCTGGCACCATCTCTGACGGTTGCGGCGATGGGCAACCGTCATCACGGGGCCTCTGTATGGTCTTCTGGCAGTCAGACCATAGTCATGCAGTCGTCTTCGTGCAGTATCATTGGAGATCCGTGGGTTTGCACGCCCCGGAGTTTCTGCCGCAGTGCGGGATGCTGGACGGAATCGATCCCGCAGGTGACTTCGGACCATCTGCCTGTCCTGCCTTGCAGTGGTGACTCTTGGCCTCCCTGATCGAGGTCTGTCATCTGCAGAGTTGTGGAGGGTGTCTCTGTCCACCAGGGCCGATATCGTCTGGTGTGAACAGCCAAGGCGACGTGCCACCTCATGGTAGTTCAGTCCGCCTTGCAGCATGCCCAGGGCACGCTGCCGTTGATCCCTTGACAATCGTGGCATGTTGATTGAAATGCCCATTTTGCACTGGCCTTTTTAAAGCCAATATCAAGACATCACGTGCAGCTCATTAAAATCATCCCGTACCCCTTGGCTAATCACTGACAGTCAAAACGGCTGTTCAACAGCTGTGCTATGAAGTGACCATTGAAGGTTCAAGTGACCATCCGTGACCGTTTTGTCTGACAGCGAGGACACTATTGTCCACAAATAAGTTCACACATTTACTACACGCAGTGTTATTGTTGATATTTAAAGGTTTCAAAGGTGGTAAGTTTCTTTTGCGTTTCAGTATACATAGTCTAGGCTCGTGGAAGAGCGAGAACACAAAATGGATCAGGACGTGATCGAAGAAAAGATACAGCAGAAAGAGAGTAGGGAAAATGGCAACAGCATGTTTGAGGGGAAATATATAGAGAGACTTGGACAAATAAGGGATGTGGGGGAAAATAGGGTAGGAGAGGAAGCAGGGGGTAGAGAATATGGATGCAAAAGGAAACTCCCAGGAAGGAAAAACTGGAAATTTGGCAAGAGTGCCCATTGATCAGGATGTGGTTTGCCCATTGATGAGCATTGGGGAGAGGGTTAAAGAAGGTGAAACATATTATGGTCTTGGATTGGGGATGATCCGAGATTATGGTGAACAGCTGTCTTGAAGACCTGGAGGGTAGAATTAGATTGAAGAGAATGTGGATGTTGCTTGCACAGGCAGGTAAAAAGCAGAAGAATGAGGTGAGGTGAGCAAGCTATTATGGATTTTGGGGGTTCCATCAGAAGGGGATTGATGGTGGACTGTGTTCCCTGCTGAAAGCTAGGGGGGACGAAGAATGGAAAGAGCAGAGGGTGCAAGACCAAAATGAGGTGGTGGAGGACAGAGAAACCACCGACCTTTATGTGAATGGAAAGTGACAGGCCCATGGACTCGGCTTCATCGCAGGTGGATAAAAGTTCAGGTTTGCCAAGGAAAGACGTAGTACCCCCAAGGATGCTCAGTCGGCTGCTTTTGGAGGTCAACTTAGAAATATGGTTTGCCCATTGACGGGCGAAGACAATATATTTGAATTCATGGTGAGCAGAAGGAATCCTTTTTGGGCAGGAAGTGAAATGAAACTTCAACACACGACACCATGTTCATGAAGGTGTTTCTTTGCAGGTGCTCATGAATATGCTTGAAGAGGCGTTTCTCGATTTCAGATGAGAGACGTTCATTGATATAACATACAAACTGTCACACATGATCAGGATAGTGAATATACCGCCTTTCAACTCTAATGCATCTTCAGCTGTATCTGTGCAAAATTTTTCTTTTGTTCCTGAACTTGAGAATGTCAATGCTCAGAGGCCTTTATTTATTTATTTATTTATTTGTTTGTTTGTTACAGGCTCTAAGGGTTGCAGAGAAGCTGTGACACAAATCACGCACACAATGAAATTAGCGGGGGTAGAAAAGATCAAGGTTTTGGATGGGGAAGATAAGAGATGGTGGTGAACAGCTGTTTTAAAGACCTGGAGGGAGGAGTGTGATTGAAGTGAGTGTGGGAGTTTGTTCCAGAGGCGGGAGAAAAGAGGAATGAAGGAGTGAAGGTGAGCAGAGAGTCTTGATTTTGGCAGTTTAACCAAAAGAGGGTTGCAGGCAGATCTTGTGCGACCTGTAGGAATATTTGCGGGACAGAGCCCAGAGAGAGCTGGGGGGGCAAGGCCAGAGAGGAGTCGGTAGAAGACGGAAAGACCACCAACCTGCCTGCGGTGAGTGAGTGAGTGAGAGGCCCTTGGAGTTAGCTTCATCGCGGGAGATTCCAATGATTCTGAATGCTTTGGTTTCAACAGCGCGAAGGCGAGCTAGGTGTGAGGCAGGAGCACCAGCCCAGAGGGGAGAGCAGTATTCCATTGAGCTGCGGATGAAAGCCTTGTATGTGGTGAGTAGCTCAGGTGTGCCAAGGAAGGACTTCGCACGACGTAGGATGCCCAGTCGGCGACTGGCTTTGGAGGCCAGATTTGAAATGTGGTTTTCGCAGGAAAGATCATGGCAGATAGTGAGACCCAAAAGCTTGAGTGACAGAACTTCTTGGAGAGGATTATTCAGAAAGTGGATGGGAGGGTTGTCCAGTCGGTCTTTTCGGAGAGACATCGTAAGAGTGTGAGATTTGTCAGGATTTAAAGACATGTTCCACTTGTTTGCCCAGTCTGTGATTTTGTCAAGGTCTGCAGAGAGTGAGGAGGCTGCAGACTGCCGATCTGAGGGATGAAGAATGGAGCGACAGAGAGTAGAGTCGTCAGCAAAGAGATAGAGAGGATTTTCAAGAGTCAGAGAGATCATTGATGAAGACCAGAAAAAGCAAAGGGCCCAGAACACTACCTTGGGGAACTCCAGCCTGAACAGGAAGAGGAGTGCGCAACAAAGCTTCACAGGTTTGAAGACATGTTCAAAATGGAATATAATACCTCCGTACATCTTGGATTCGCAACAAATTGACTTCATTTTTGACAGCTACGATGATAACTCGTTTGAAGAATGTACAGATTTTGGTCATCTTCGAAGACCAAGGGGTAAGTGATGGGAATCGAGACCATTTTTGGTGGCTGCTTGACTGATGACAACAGCGTGATAGATGCTTCATAAGTGACAGCCAACATGCGATCTGCGAAGGCCTAACTTTTTCTTTCGAAGGAGCTGATTTACATCTAGTTTCATGTTCACAAAGCACCGCTGTATGGTTTGAAAATAACTTCAGTGTTATCGAATGACACAGAACGGTGAAGAACGAGGCGGTAAAACTGGTGCCTCTAACATACATAAAACTTTGTCGAAGCTTTTGGGTTTTTTCCACCCAGTCAAGGATTGTCTGAGCTGTGGATAAAAGTAGGTCCAAAAATTCGTGGAACGTCGTGGCACATCCCATTACGCACTCTTGGAGGAAAGTCGGAAACGAAACCAACAGCATTGAAAGCTAGGCTGGAGATGCCTCCGAGCAACTTTGGTGAGAAGACCATTCCTTCAGAGTAGACATTCATGAAGGACTTAGAATATCTTGATCATGCTTAGCAACACAAACCCACCTGTACGACGTCTGATGAACTACAATAGTCTGATGCAAGAATAAAAACGCATTTCTTTTCATATTTACGACTAAAACAACCCTCAATGACACAGGAATTATCGCGGTTCCTCCCTCGGTCAGGCGATGAACAAATTTGCTGAAAGTACATGTTGAGCTTCCTGATCAATGGAATTGTATGTGCCTGAACCCCATGCATGGTCATATGCTCTTTGCCAATCAAATGCTTACTTGGTACTGCCAGCGAGCTAGAGTGCTTTGTTTTACACGTAAATTTGCAAGCATTTCGACATTTTATACCATTGACGTTTAATTATATTTACGAGCAAATTATATTGGGAGACCACAAAAATCAAACGTCAATTACGAGGTAATTGACAACAATTTCATTTACCGATGCCCACTTTTGCAATGGCTGCCTAACTTGAATACTAATAAGTGCACAGATCTGCAAATGTGTCAAACATGACTGTTACCGTCGTAATGCTGTGGGTCCGAACTGTTCTTTTGATAGATAGGAAATGTGGTGGCCATTTTTTAAAACGACAGCCTGCACAAACCTGGTCACTACTTGGTAAAGTCACACACAACTGTTCTTTTTATTTTATTACCTCCGCCACCGAAGGTGGATGGAGGTTGTGTTTTCACCCATGTTTGTCTGTTTGTTTGTTTGTTTGTTTGTCTGTGAACAAGATGTCTCATAAAGTTGTGGATGGATTCAAACGAAATTTGGCAGAGAAGTAGTGTATGTGACACGGACGATATGATTAGATTTTGGTGAAGATCCGGATTTGGATCTGGCTAGAAGAATTTTTTTAAGTGATCCTTCACAATTGAGTGATATGGCCAAAAACGATACATAGCAGGATATCTCAAAAGGTTATGGACGGACTTGGACGAAACTTGGTGGAGAGGTTGGGTGTGTGACGAGGACGAATCGGTTTCATTTTGGTGAAGATCTGAGTATGGATTGGGATACGATAATTATTTAATTATTAAGTGATTCTTCACCATTGAGAGATTGGGTGAAAAGCGATATATAAGATGATAGTTCAAACAGGTATGGACGAGTTATGATTAACTTGGTGGACGAGTTGGTTCGGTGACGAGAACAATCCGATTAGATTTTGTTTCAGGTCCGAATCCAGATCCGGCCTATCAGTGGGATACAAAACATAAACAGTTCAGCCTGGCGGAGGTTTGCGCTCTACCGAGTGCCGTTCTAGTACTGTACATGCATACAACCTCACCGAAGTAGAATATCACATACGTGGCATTCCTATGGGGATCTATCACAGAGACAACACCAATCTGAAAGACCGTTTGTCAACAGACTTTCTTTTTTCATAAAAAAATAACATGAATAGTTCCTTTATTTATCTGGACTTTGGAAAAGGATCGCTGTTGGTCCTTAGTACGACTAAAACATACTTTTGAAGTAGAAACGGGGGAGAGAGATGTACCTAAAGGGGAGATAGACACTTAAACCAATGTCTATCTCCCCTTTAGGTACACCACCAATTATGAGACGAGAGGCCAGCCAATGACGGATCTTTTCTATTTTACGGTGTCTGATGGGAAGGGAAATCGTATTGAGAAGCAGATGTTCACTATCACCATCGTTCCCGGGGGTGAAAGAATGCCACACCTTTCCATCAGCACAACTGCTACAGTATGTGCTTGAACCATTCACATGCAACACATGCTTCCTGCCACTGAGGGCATGTGTGGAGCATCATTGGCTTTCAAACAGAATATTGCTTTTTTTTTGCAATAACAATGTTCTTCCCCACTTTTGAGAAAACAAAACAGGGCTGCGTTCAACAAAACTGCATGGGTGCTCATTGATGATTGTCTTGTTATACCTTGGACTGGCAAAATAGCGTAGTGATAGTGACATGCGCATTCGCCCCTGCCCTGTATAAACCGGGTTAGAGTCTCTGCCCAGCTAAAACCTGTCATCCTGTTGTTTAACAGGCAGGGTGATGCATTAATGTGTGCTGTCCCTCGGATGGATGGTAACCTGGGTGTCCCATCTCCTGGCATTATTTAGTGGATGTTAAAGATCCCACAGTGTCCTTTGTGAAGAGTAGGTCAGTTCTCGCTGGCACCCTGAACAGATTCCCAGTTTTTTGCCCTGACTGGTCATTGGGAAGGCAACGGAAAACCACCCAGCATAACCCTTGCCCAGGAATGGCTTCGGCAACACCAACAAAACTCTGTAATGAGTAGGTGTGCCATACTGTGGATTGTCAGTTTCGCCTCACTTTGAAAGCTTGAAGAAGCAGGTCTGGACCAAATTTTGGAAGGGCGTTCATCAATTTGCAGAAAACCAGGCTGCAGAATTAAGATGAACGAACAGATTTGACTTATTTGAGAATTAGATTTTTTGTTAAAAATGGGAATTGTTTGACATTTCACAGCTGATGGGAAGGTGGTTGAGAGGGTTGGAGGATCGCGGTCTTAGAAATCGGAAGACACCGAACAGGATGTCAACGTTTCTGCATGGGATCAGGCCTGTTTCTATGTATTAGAGCTGTAGATTGGTACCCAAAGGTGGTCTCCGTAACTATCAACAAAAGCTTTCAAATGCACAGTTTGGAACTGTGGATATAAGGGTCTGAACAGATGGCTGAGAGCAGGGGTTCTTCACCTTTTTACCTGTCAAGACCCCCAACGGATTGCCCACGATGTCCCTATACCCCCTTCACCAGACTGTTGACTGACCAAGGCGCACCGGAGGTGCACATAGCTAGGAGGGACTGGGGGCATGTCCCCCTATAATTTTTTTGATTACTAGGTGCTCTGTGGTGCATTCTGAGGGGTGTTTTTACTTTAATTGCCTATTTTTGGGGGATGAAAATTGGTAACTTATTACCCAGGAAATGGGGCAAGTTCGGGGATTCGCGCCTGATTACCAGTCCCATTAGGTTCCAGTGTGACTTCAAAATATCTCAATAGCTTCGTTTTACATATGGATAATTAGGAACAGAACAGGAAAGAAAATCATGAGGATTTTATCCCTATTTATTTCTTTGCTTGTTAACAACAACAACAACAACAACAACAACAAGCATTTTAAGGCCATTTTTCCTGCTAGAGCGGGGCTTAGCCTTGCGCTCCTCATGACAATCTTCTCCATTTTGCCCTATTTTCTGCATCTCCCCTTGTTTAACCCCCTTGCCCACATTTCTTCTTCCATCATATTTAGCCAAGTCTTTCTCGGTCTTCCTTTTCCTCAACTTCCTTCTACATTCATTTCCATCACTCTTCTCAACCAGTCACTTTTATCCTTCCTCAACACATGACCAAACCATCTCAACCTGTTTCTCTTCACAGCATCAATCACAGGCTCTATTCCCATCATCTTTCGCAATTCATCATTTGTCTTCCTCTCTCTCAACGATACTCCACACATCCACCGAACCATTCGCATTTCTACCCTTTCCAGCCTTCGTTGCTGCTCTACGTTGATTACCCATGTCTCACTCCCATAAATCGCAACACTTCTCACATGCAGCATACACCTTTCCCTTCAGCTTCAACGACACTCCCCTCCTCGTCAGCATGCCACTCAGTTCCTGAAACTTATTCCATGCACATCTCACTCGAGCAACCGTTGCCGAGTCTGATCCACCTTCTCCATTCAGCATGTCTCCTAGGTAGCAAAATGTTTTCACACCTTCCAGCTTCACGCCGTCTCCAAGATCCAACTCAACATTTCCTCCATCTGCAGCTCCCTCTGTCTCCCTCATCTGCAGCTCCACACCTTACACTTGAATGTAGCTGCCACACTGGTTAATGACTTTCTCAAACCACTACATTTTTGATGAACCCACTCAGCGCACATTGTACATTGAATGGAGTTCACTCCGACACCCTTCTTGCACACAGCACACGGCCACTTCCCAGTTCTTTCCACCTCACCACATGCTTTACCACTTGCCATCACCTTCATCTTTCCTATATTCACCTTCAGACCTTTTGCCTCCATACATTCCTTCCACTTGTTCATCTTCTCCTTCAGTCCATCCATACTTTCTGCAATCAACACCAGATCATCTGCATACAACAACTCCTATGGCAAACCCTCCTTTATGTTCCGAGCCAGCACCTCCATCACAGCTGCAAGTCGTGGACTTAGTACTGACCCCTGATGCACTCCCACCTTCACCTCAAACTCACCACTGTTCCCGTCCTTCGTCCTTACAGCTGTGCGTGCTCTTTCGTACATTTCCATCACTACTCTGATCAACCATTCCTCCACTCCTAACTTCCTCAATGCCCATGTCACTACTTCACGTGGAACCCTATCGAATGCTTTCTCCAGATCAACAAACCCAAGAAACATCTTCTTTCTCTTCTCCATTTCCTTCTCCTGCAACTGCCTTACAATAAAATGTTTGTCTGTCGTTCCTCTTCCTGGCATAAATCCAAACTGCATTTCATCGATCTTCACTTTCTTCCTTATCCTCCTCTCCAACACCCTTTCCAATACCTTCATTCCATGCTCTAATAACTTTGTCACTTGATACGAGCCACGGTCCAGAGGGTCACCTTTCCCCTTGTATAGAGGGACGAGGGTACTCAGCTCCCAATCCACTGGAATGCGGCCTTCTTTCACCACCAGATTATAGATCTCTGTCATTCTCTTCACACCCCAACTTCCTGCTGCCTTCAACATATCTCCCACATCTCCCGTCGGCCCTCCCGCTTTTCTACTCTTCATTGCTTTTATCGCTTCCTTAACTTCCTTCTCAGTTATCTTCTCTGCGGGTCCTAAAACTGGGTTACTCTCGATGTTGCCATCCCATTCATTCTCTGCATTCAACAGTATTTCCATATATCTCTCCCATCTTCCTTTAATTCCATCTGGGTCCAAAACGATTTGTCCCACTTCATCCTTCAAGCAACTCACCCCCATCACATCACACCTACCGCTATCTGCTTTGCAATCCTGAATTACGCTCTCTGACCCTCTTCCGAATCCAAGCGTTCTCCGAACATTTTCCAACATACATCCTGCGCCTTTGTTATCTCTTTCTTTGCAGCCTTCTTGGCTGCTTTATAACTTTCATGCTCTGCCTTTTATGCCCCCGTACCCTTCGCCTTCTGCCACTCCTTGAACTTCTTCCTCTTCTTGTCAATCCTCTTTCCAACTTCATCATCCCACCACCATGTTTCTGCGTGCCTCGGTGGTCCTTTTGTCCATCCACATACCTCACCAACGGCTCCCAACAGACTAGCTTTCATTGACATCCAACCACTTTCAAGCTCAACCAGATCATCCTCTACCACACTCAGCCTCTCTTTTAATGCCTCCCTCACTGTCATCTCTTTCAACCTCCACACCTTCATTCTCGGTTGGTACTTCATCCGCAGGCAACCAATTGGTGCTGTGAAACAGCCTCCTCCCCCGGGATCACCTTTGTGTTCCGGAGGTGCCCCCTATCTCGCCTCCGTACCATCAGGTAGTCAACGGTTGTCGTCGACCCACCTGAGGTGTATGTAACAAGCTTATTATCCTGTAACAAACTGAGTATTACAAATCATCAGCTCAGCTCCATCAGCAAACTGCAAAATCCTTTCACCTTCTGCATTCCTCACACCATATCCGTAACCCCCATGAACTCCCTCAAAACTGTCCATACTCCTTCCCACATGTCTATTTAGGTCTCCTCCTACCACAACAACTTCCTCATCTTTCACGTTTTCCATCAGCTTCTCTATTGCACACCAGAACTTGTCCTTCTCTTCATCGCTCCGACCAACCTGCGGAGCATATCCTGAGATGACTTTCACCAAGAGCTTTCCAATCATCATTTTCACCATCATCAACCTTTCACTCACTCCAGTCACACTCACCACACTGTCTACAAACTCCTCAGAAAACAGGACACCAACACCATGCACTCCTTCTGGGCACCCTTGCCACACAAACTTGTATTTCTGTCCCTGCCTACCCTTCACCATTCTCACACCACTTCCCTTCCATCTCGTCTCCTCCATACAACATATGTCCACTCTTCTTCTGACCAATACTTCTACCACATCTCCAGATCTCCCTGCCATTGTCCCTACTTTCTATGTCCCAAACCTCAAAAACTGATCTCCATGTCGGGCATCAGACGTTTCGTCATCATAAATGGAGTGATTTCCACCCTTGCTTCGATCGGGTTCCCCACCTTGAGTTTTGACTGGAGGGAGTGGGGTCCCCCACGGGGTACTTCGGGCTGTACCCTGCCCATATGTAGTTGTAATTGTCATGGTTCCCTTTTTGAGCCAATGTTTTTTTTTATGGCCGGATGCCCTTCCTGACGCCAACCCTTTTTCATCGCCTCTTACGACACGCAGGGATACGGTGTACCTATTCTAAGGTGTACCTATTCTAAACCGGGGTACACACCTTGTTATCAAACAAGAACAAACTAAACTTCTTGTTTGCTTGTTAACAAATAAACAAAGCAAGCTAAACTAAACTAAAACATGCAAGTTTTATGCAAACCGTTTTACTAATCTCGTGAGATTGTTGCTGCTGTTTTTGTGCAATCAGAATATGGAATCTGGGCACAGTTCATGACAACGCCACTCGCCTATCATCTGACACATCAAGTCGATTTCTCCACTTTGATTTCAGGTTCAATAATGCAGAGAAACCTGTTTCACAGAGATACGTAGTTGTAAAGGGAACCAACACGTTCATTGCCCTCTTCGCCAAGCTAGGGTAAGCTGCTATCTGCTCACACCAAAACTGCTTAAAATCCAGCCCAGCCTTTCCGAAATCAGCTTTCTTTCTTTGATCTTCTTGGAACTCGATCAAATCCTTCACGAGAAAGGGTTCTGGATCCAAACGGATTCCGTGCTGAGATCATCAATATCTGAGAAGTAACCCTCAAAATTGGTACTGAGGACTTTCCTTGACTTCTTGACTCTTCTGACAGACTTTTCCTTGAGCAGGTCCTTGACTTCTTGAAGTATTTCCCCAGGCAATGCCTTTTCATCTTCTCCATCAAGAAGGATATCGCCAAGGATTGGAAAGTTCGCCATGTTTCCGCTTTCAACACGGCGACTCCAAATCGGTAATTTCTTCGTGAATGCCACTAACTTTCCCCTGGCTTCAATAATGTCCACATCCCTTCCCTGCATCGACATGTTCAAGTCATTGAGGTGACCGAAAATATCGGCCAAATATCCCAGGCTAACAATAAAATGCTCATCTTCAAAACTGTTCGCAAGAGGGGATTGTTGATGCCTGAGGAATTCGAGAATTTCTTCCCGAAGTTCCACTACATGTGGAAAACACGACCACGAGATAGCCAACGTACCTCTGTGTGGTACAGTAAAACACAATGTTCCGCCCCAATCTCATCACAGAATTTTTGAAATAGCCGATGATTTAATGCCTGTCCACGAATAAAGTTGACTGTCTGCACGACTATTATCATCACTTCTTTCAGTTTCTTTGACAACGTTTTGGACGCCAAGGCTTCGCGATGTAGAACACAGTGTGTGGTCAACACATGTGGAGCTTTCTCCTTGACCAGAGCGACGAACCCAGATTTTTTGCCAATCATGGCAGGAGCTCTGTCCGTGCAAATAGACCCAACCAAATCCCATGTTAACTCATGGCGATCAAAGAACAGTTCGATCAACTTGAACACATCAGCTCCTTTAGTTGTTGTTTTGAGTCGTTCTCATAAAAATTCTTCCTCGAGTGTCATTTCATGAACGTAGCGGACGAATACGAGCAATTGACGGTGGTTTGTAACTTCAGTCGATTCATCGAGCTGCATGCTAATTTTTGCAGGACTGTTTTTAATCTCGCTGACAACTTGTGTTGCTATGTCCTGACTCATGTCTCCAATTCTCTGGTGTACAGTGTTGTTGGACAAGGACACCTGACTCATTCGCTTCACAGCATCCTCCCCCAGCACGATTTAACCATCTCCAACGCACAGGGCTTCACATGGCTTTCTCCGATTGTGTGGGGCTTCTTTTCCTTGGCAATCATGAACGAAACTTTGTAGGAAGCTTCCAGAAGAGGGTTCCCAGTGGGAACAAACCCATGCGACGAAAGAGTTCCTTTCTGATCATAACGAAGTCTTTTCACCTTGAAAGCCTCAATGGAGGTGTCAACATGATCCCTGTGTTTGCTTTGGAGGTGCTCTCTCAGTCCTGATGGCTTCAAATTTCCATTGATCATTACCAAATTGCAAAGCATGCATTGGGGTTTATCAGTTCCATCTCCTTCTTTCACACAGGTGAAGCCAAAGCGAACATAGTCGTCATTCCAATTCCGTTTTTTGACAGACGACATCTTGCAACAAATCTGTAAATAAATAATAAGAAAACATTTGACAAACCCCACAGAAGATAAAACATTAGTCCACGTGAAATAAAGTGTTGGCCACTAACACCGAAAACAACAGAAAGAGATGTACAGAAGATTAAGAAATTCCTCACACTATACTACTTCAACGTACCCAATCAATCAACTTTCGCAGCTCAATCAATTTTCACGGACCGGGTGTTTACGGACGCAGACATCCGGATGTTTTTCACGGACACGGATATCCGGCCGCCCCATTTAGGTTATTGCATTATAATGAATGTGAATGCCCTATTTATATTTAAATATACTTTGAAAACTTTGTATATCTTCAGACAAGTAGGCTTACTACTCACTTGTTTTGCAAATGTTTTCACCGGAATCAAATTGAGAATTTTTTTTTTTTTTTTTGTATACAGGATCGAGGCTCGTGAAAAAGCTAATATTTGTCACACAAAAAAAAAATCGAACAGACACACAAAACATATAATAAGGGTAGCGGTAGACAAGATGGGATGAGAAGGGGAAGCACAAACACGACATTTGAGACCAGGGACATCGGGAGATCTGTGGGAGCGCTTTGGGGGGGGGGGGGGGGTGGGAGAAGTATAAAACACAAGGACACTGCAAGGACTTCCAGGAAGGAAGTTGGTATTTCAAAAAAGTGAATCTGTGGTGAAATTAGCAGGGGTAGAAAAGATCAAGGTTTTGGATGGGGGAAGATAAGAGATGATGGTGAACAGCTGTTTTAAAGACCTGGAGGGAGGAGTGGGATTTAAGGGAGTGAGGGAGTTTGTTCCAGAGGCGGGAGAAAAGAGGAATGAAGGAGTGAAGGTGAGCAGAGAGTCTTTTGGCGGTTTAACCATAAGAGGGTTGCAGGCAGATCTTGTGCGACCTGCAGGAATATTTGGGGGACAGAGCCCAGAGAGAGCTGGGGGAGCAAGGCCAGAGAGGAGTCTGTAGAAGACAGAAAGCCCACCAACCTGCCTGCGGTGAGTAAGTAAAAGGCCCTCGGAGTTAGCTTCATCGCGGGAGATTCCAATGATTCTGAAAGCTTTGGTTTCAACAGCGTAAAGCCGAGCTAGGTGTGAGGCAGGAGCACCAGCCCAGAGGGAAGAGCAGTATTCCATTGAGCTGCGAATGAAAGCCTTGTATGTGGTATTGTGGTGAGGAGCTCAGGTGTGCCAAGGAAGGACTTCGCACGACTGAGGATGCCCAGTCGGCGACTGGCTTTGGAGGCCAGATTTATAATGTGGTTTTCCACTTCCTTAAGGAATTCCTGGAACTTCCTGGAACCGGAAGAATATACGCAAAGTATTGACATGGGCATTGAGGAAGTTAGGAGTGGAGGAATGGTTGATCAGAGTAGTGATGGCAATGTACAAAAGAGCACGCACAGCTGTAAGGACGAAGGACGGGAACAGTGGTGAGTTTGAGGTGAAGGTGGGAGTGCATCAGGGGTCGGTACTAAGTCCACTACTATTTGTAGCTGTGATGGAGGTGCTGGCTCAGACCGTAAAGGAGGGTTTACCGTGGGAGTTGTTGTATGCAGATGATCTGGTGTTGATTGTGGAAAGTATGGATGGACTGAAGGAAAAGATGAACAAGTGGAAGGAATGTATGGAGACAAAAGGTCTGAAGGTGAATATCGGAAAGACAAAGGTGATGGCAAGTGGTAAAGCATGTGGTGAGGTGGAAAGAACTGGGAAGTGGCTGTGTGCTGTGTGTAGGAAGGGTGTCGGAGTGAACTCCATTCAATGTATAATGTGTGCTGAGTGGGTTCATCAAAAATGTAGTGGTCTGAGAGGGTCATTAACCAGTGTGGCAGCTACATTCAAATGTAAGGTGTGCACAGAGGGAGCTGCAGATGGAGGAAATGTTGAGTTGGATCTTGGAGACGGCGTGAAGCTGGAAGGTGTGAAAACATTTTGCTACCTCGGAGACATGCTGAATGGAGAAGGTGCATCAGACTCGGCAACGGTTGCTCGAGTGAGATGTGCATGGAAGAAGTTTTGGGAACTGAGTGGCGTGCTGATGAGGAGGAGAGTGTCGCTGAAGCTGAAGGGAAAGGTGTATGCTGCATGTGTGAGAAGTGTTATGATTTATGGGAGCAAGACATGGGTAGTTAACGTAGAGCAGCAACGAAGGCTGGAAAGGGTGGAAATGCGAATGGTTCGATGGATGTGCGGAGTATCGTTGAGAGAGAGGAAGACAAATGATGAATTGCGAAAGATGATGGGAATATTGCCTGTGATTGATGCTGTGAAGAGGAACAGGTTGAGATGGTTTGGTCATGTATTGAGGAAGGATGAAAGTGACTGGTTGAGAAGAGTGATGGAAGTTAATGTAGAAGGAAGTAGAGGACGGGGAAGACCGAGAAAGACTTGGCTAAAGATGGTGGAAGAAGAAATGCGGGCAAGGGGGTTAACAAGGAGAGATGCAGAAAATAGGGCAAAATGGAGAAGATTGTCATGGGGACCGCAAGGCTAACCCCCGCTCTAGCAGGGAACATGGCCTTAAAATGCATGTTGTTTCCCAGGAAAGATCATGGCAGATAGTGAGACCCAAAAGCTTGAGTGACAGAACTTCTTGGAGAGGATTATTCAGAAAGTGGATTGGAGGGTTGTCCAATCGCTCTTTTCGGAGAGACATAGTAAGAGTGTGAGATTTGTAAGGATTGAAAGACATGTTCCACTTGTTTGACCAGTCTGTGATTTTGTCCAGGTCTGCAGAGAGTGAGGAGGCTGCAGACTGCCGATCTGAGGGATGAGGAATGGAGGGCAGAGAGTGGAGTCATCAGCTAAGAGATAGTGAGGATTTTCAAGAGAGTCAGAGAGATCATTGATGAAGACCAGAAAAAGCACAGGGCCCAGAACACTGCCTTGGGGAACTCCAGCCTGAACAGCAAGGGGGAGATGAGAGAAACCCATTCAGGGCCACACGTTGACTACGACTAGAGAGGAAGTCTCTAGTCCAATCGCTCTTTTGCTATGTCCTGACTCATGTCTCCAATTCTCTGGTGTACAGTGTTGTTGGACAAGGACACCTGACTCATTCGCTTCACAGCATCCTCCCCCTTCACTCTGTCCCCCAAATATTCCTACAGGTCGCACAAGATCTGCCTGCAACCCTCTTATGGTTAAACTGCCAAAATCAAGACTTTCTGCTCACCTTCACTCCTTCATTCCTCTTTTCTCCCGCCTCTGGAACAAACTCCCTCACTCTCTTCAATTCCACTCTACCCTCCAGGTCTTTAAAACAGCTGTTCACCACCATCTCTTATCCTCCCCCATCCAAAACCTTGATCTTTTCTACCCCCGCTAATTTCGGTCCCCATGTGTTTTATACCTCTCCCCCCCCCCCCCCCCCCTCCCCTTCCCACGCCTCCTGCCCCCAAGCCCTCTCCCTCCCACACTTCTCCCTGCTCTCAAATGTTGTGGTTGTGTGCTTCCCCTTCTCTCCCCATCTTGGCTTCCGCTCCCTCTTTTGTATATTTTGTTTGTCTGGTTGATTTGTTTGTGAAATAAATGTTAGCTCTTTCACGAGCCTCGATTCAGTATACAAAAAAAAAAAAAGAAAAAAAAAAGTCTGCAAGCCAAGCGTGGAGATTTCCATGGATACCATAGGAGGAGAGTTTGGTGAGCAGAGCGGGGTGCCAGACCGTATCGAAGGCACGTGATATGTCAAAGGAGACAGCTCTAATTTCCTGTTTGGCATTGAGGACCTCCATCCATTGTTGAGACAGCAGAAGCAGCATGTCCAGAGTAGAGTGACCTTGTCTGAAACCAAATTGATGATCAGAGATCAAGCCATTTGAGAAGAGGAAAGATTGGATATCCGAAGCAATGATGGATTCCATGACTTTGCTGATAATTGGGAGAAGGCTGATTGGTCTGTAGTTGCAAGGATCTGTTTTTGCACATTTTTTGTGTAAAGCGGTGATGTTGGCCGATTTCCAAGGTGATGGCAGATGACCTTGAGAAAAAGAGAGGGTGAAGAGCACAGGGAGAGGGAGGGAAAGCGGCGGAGCAGGATTTGAGGACCCGTGGGCTGATGCCGTCAGGTCCAGTTGCAGAATCAGAGTCGAGGGTTGACAGAAACTTTTCCACCTTGTCAGGAGGAAAGGACACAGAGTCCAGGAACAACTGGGTACGGTGGGTACAGAGAGGGATGGGTTTGGGACACAATATTTAGAGGCAAACACAGAGTTGAGGCATTCAGCTTTTTCACGTGCGGAGTCAGCTGTGTAGCCGTTTGAGGTAAGCGAGGGGATGGAGGGGGAACAAACACCAGAAACGGATTTTACCAGACGCCACCAGGATTTGGAAGAGGGAGACAGCTTTGAGAGTTAGGTCCAGATGATGATTGATGGTGATTGATTGAGACCAGTCCAGATGATTGATGGCTGCTGGAAGACCATGCCAGTTGGCCTGAGTGAAATGCCAGACTCGTCGACGCTGAGGAGGCTCTCTGAGAATAATCAGAGAGATGTCCACTTTAACAAGCACATGATCAGATGAGCCGATTGGAGCAGAAGAAGAGCAGCAGACATTTGCAGGGAAGTTTGTCATAACCAAGTCTAGAAGAGAATATGCTCCATTGCCTGATATCCGGGTCGGGAAATTGACAGATTGTGTCAGTCCCAGTGAGTCGCAGAAGTCCTTTGCTTAGGAGCCATGGCTGGTGAGAGAGGTACCCACACCCAGCCAACTGGCATGGTGACAATTGAAATCACCACATATGAGGAAGAGAGAGTTGGGATGAGTAGATAGAAGTTGGTCCATATTATCAGACAGCGAGATGTAGATGGAGTCATCACTGTTTTGTGGACGGTACAACACACATATGAACAAAAGGTGGGAGCGAAGGGGAAGCCGTAGCCAGAGGTACTCCTGGGGGGTGAGGTGGAGAGAGGGCAGTGCAGGGCGAGTGAGGAAAAGAGTTTTTGATAAAGATAGCAACCCCGCCTCCAGGACGAGGCTCAGGTCTATCATACCGGAGGAGGCAGTAACCCGGGAGAGATATTAAGGAATCAGAGACATCATGAAGGAGGAAAATTTCTGTTCAGCAGATCAAGTCTGGTTTGTCAGAAGCAACCTGTATGGAAAAATCAGTCAAATTTCAGCAAAGGCTCCGGATGTTTGAGCTCCATACCGTTAATGAAGGGGAAGAGGGAGCATCGGATACAGAACAGGGGGGGAGCGGTAGGGTAAGATGTGGACGAGGAAGAAGAGGTCGGGAGAGCTGTTGAAAGTGTGTCAGAGATTTCAGAATAGCTAGGAGAAAGGGAAGGATGGGGCGGACAAAAGGTTTGATGGTGATTGGGTGAGGCACAATGAGGTGTTGTTTGAGGAGGGGGAAGAGCGAGGCAGAAGGTTGGGGGAGATGGAGGTGAGAGTTGGAAGGGGGAAGAAGCGGGGAGGACGCTTTGAGGAGGGGGAGTGAGAGGAGGGAAATTGAGAAGAAATGAGGGTGGGGAGATTTGAAGGGGAGGGGCGAGGGGGGAGTTTAAGAGGGAAGGGGCAAGGAGGGGGATTTGAAAGGGATGGGGAATTTGGAGGGGAGGGTTGAGAGGGGAGGGGCGAGGGGGAGTCTCGGAGGGGAGTGGTGCGGGGGGAGTTTAGGAGGGAAGGGGTAAGGGGGGAGATTTGAAAGGGATGGGTGATGGGGAAGATTTGGAGGGGAGGGGCAAGGTGGGAGATTTGAAAGGGATGGGTGATGGGGAAGATTTGGAGGGGAGGGGCAAGGTGGGAGATTTGAAAGGGATGGGTGATGGGGAAGATTTGGAGGGGAGGGGTGAGATTGGATTTTAGAAAGTGTACGATTAATGGGAAACGAACATTTATTGCAAAATGAGTTTCTGTGACCTTCGAGTCAAAGATACGTTTAAGGACGCTGGAGGGGGGACGGAGTGCAGGAGAGTTTAGGGAATGTGGAAAAGAGGAACTGTAAGAGATGGAATTTTTTTGGGGGATGAATAGATTTGGTGAGCAAGTCGAAAGCACCCTTTGAAAGAAGAAGAAGAAGAAAAAGGTGTTATAATATATGACAGAATACAGTACTTCAGGGGAATGTTTTAACATTTTTAAATTGAGCAGTGAAAACTATCTGGGGAAATGGGGGTGTAACACGTGGTCGAAGAACGAACGAATGAACGAACGAATAAGAACAAAGAAGGAAATGTTTTTTTTTGTTAAGATTTTAAACAAGGAAGTATGGGGTGAAAAGATTGGGAAAAACTGAGAACGAAAGTAAATGGACCACAATCGACCGCTGAGAGAAAAAAGCGTCAAGGTAGGAAACAAAGTACAAGCCCGCAAAAAACGCGGCACGAAATAACCCACGATTTTTTATACAGGTATGAAAGATTAACACCGAGAATCTTCCTTGGGACACACTATAGGTACACACACAGAAAGATAAATGCAGTTTCGACAAAAATACAATTGTGAACAATTACTTAACTTCGAAAGCATGAGAGCGTGGACACTGGACAGCTTCGAAAAACCGTGCCGTCGCCGACAAAGATCTCGCGAAATTCCACGAGATCTCTCGCAAGATCCGCGAGATTCTGAGAATGAGGTCGTAATTTCCGTTATTTGGTTCTTCACCTAATGTCCTAATGGCCTCATTCATGTAATTCATGGAATGAATGTAATTCATTACAATCTCATGTAATGTGGGGCCTACATTACGTGACAGCACATTGGCTCAGGGTGAACTTTGACCTGCCCGAATCGCTATGTAAATGTTCTCATTGTCATGTCAATCATGCATTGTAATTGCATGCATACGCCCGGGGCATATAGTTGATTTATTACTCCCGCAAGGGAGTAATGCATTCGATTGTGTGCGTGCGTGCGTGCGTGTGTGTGTGTGTGCGCGCGCGGGCGCGTATGTGTGTTTGTATGTTCGTGTGTTTGTGAACAAGATATCTGGAGGAAAAGTTCTGACCGGATTTGGATGAAAGTTGGTGGGATGATTGCCCTTGGGATAAGGAAGAATTGATTAGTTTTTGGTGAAGCTCAGGATCAGGAATTGTTTTTTCCGAATTTTTTGGGGATTTTTTTTTTTTCTGTTTTACTGCATTAAAGCTTTTATTCTTATTCTTAAATGATGTTTTTCTCCTCTAATTCCGAGATATATCAAAATTAATTCTCTCACAGTTAGGGCCTACTTTCTTTTTCATTTATTGTTTAGGGGAGGGAGAGGGCCTGTTAAACAAAACGTATTGTTACGGTTCTCTACGCCGGCCTTCTTCCCCTTACCAAGGGGGGATTACTCCCCTTGTCTTTACTGGGCCTGGCGGAACCGAGACTTATTACGTCCCTCCCGGACACACTCGGAGTAGGGTTTCGGGACTACTGCTCGCTCGTACCTAATTCCCCGCGCTGCCCTGGGAGCGAGGACACAAGCCTCACACGAACCACGTGTGGTTTGAGTACGCCGAGCGGATTGCGTACATGTGGTCCGCGCAGTCTTACTTAGTGGAACCCGATTGGAGCGATCTTATTCGTGCCACGCTTAGTCAAATGGAGAAACCACAGAAACGGTCGAATCAGGAAGAAAGGAAGAACAAATGGGTTTAATTATTCCCACACATATATGCAGGTTCAAGGACGAAGAGACACAGAGCAATTCTTAAGCAGTCTTAACTTATCCCTGGGACAACGGGCCCGTCTCACACTCACACAGGGAATTGCAGATGGGCAGGTGTTCCCCAACGCGTCGAGAGATGGCTCTCTCTCAACGCGTCTGGCTCTCCACGGCCCCAGCACGTCCCGCGAAGATGGTGGCAGGCGAAGGCAGGGACTCGTAACGCGTCTCTCGAACAAAGCAGATGTTGGGGGGGGGAAACGGCAGAGGGCGGACTTTAGCGCGGCTGGCGGTTACTCAGCCTTGCTCACTCGCGCGTCTCAAATGCGCTGTATTCATTATAAACGCGTCTGGCTGCGCCCACGTATCTGTACCATCCGCACACGCGGCCAACTCGTCTCCTTCAATACACTCCGAGCTGGCTAGCGCGCGCGTTCTCATGCAAGTGCGTCAAGTTCATCAGCTTTCACTGCTTATCAAGTTCTTTTGCCCATCCTTTTGCCGCAAGTCCTGCGTTCCTCTGCGAATCCTGGCGTGCAAGTCCTTCTCATTAAGTGTTCCCGCGCTAGTCCTGTCGAGGGCTTTTGCGCAGCGGTTTTATAGCTACGCCCCCCGAACCTTCTGGAACTCACCCGAACCTTCTCACCACGCCCTCAGACGCCACGCCGCCGTCACCACCCTCGAGCTCTGATTGGCGGCTCGTGCTTACCGTCAGCGCTTCCGCCACTCCCCCTCGACTCCGCCCCGACCTTCCTGGGCATGCCTCGTGTTAACTCGCCCAATAATCAACCAATGCTTAGCAAACTGGATCGAGGCTAGGGTGGCTGGAAAATCGGTGGCAAGTAGGGCCTATTCTCCTGGATCCTACTCAACACAGAACTAACAAAGGAGAAGGACTAAGCTTACACATACTAAGACATAACTATACTATCGTGAGGCTACATGTTGCTTGTGTGACTAACTATGAGGGGCAAACTTTAACCTTTCTTAAACTCACTTGACAGACTCAAAACCGCAACACTGCCCCCCTCCCTCGTCAGACGCATCCCCGAGTCGAACCTACAAAAACTGGAACGACCGGTTTTGAGAAAGACTTGGGACTAACTTTTAATTCCGTGTGACACTTAGATGTGGTTCCCTCTAACATTTACTCTAACCCGTGTGTGCGACAGTTTTACAACACTAAATATGTCCCACCTACTGCGCTGAGTAGCTAACTGACAGACTCACGCCCACAATTAACCGAATTGCGCAATTATTTTCAAACTAAACATAAAGCCGGTGGGCAGCATTTTATATACAAGCACAAAACCTAACCTTATTTACAGTTCTATGACCCAGGACCTGTCCTTTTTGAAAAGAAGAATGGAGGGGAAAGAAAGCACAGCAATGCACAAAAACACATTCAAAAGTCATCACAACACTTGCTGCTTGGCTCCTGGATGTTGCTCCTTGCTTCCTGCATATTCTGTGTGCATAAAACTTACAGTTCTTCTTTCCTAGCACACCAATAATAAAAATGTACAAAAAGTGTGTTAGTTTTTATTTTGCCAGCAGGGCCAACCCTATGTGGTCCAACTGCGTGACTGATGCCACTCAAAACAAGTGGTCCGAAGATACAAGGTGAGTCTGCAGCCAAGTGCTGCACAGCAAAAGTGTAAGGCCACAAAACCTGTGGTCCATAATGTGTAATGTGATGATGTGCAGCAAAGTGTCAGTGGCAGCAAGTGCTGCACATGTGCAGCAAAGTTATAACAATGCAAGGAATACGGCAGCAAAGTGCTGCGCAGTTCAGCTGCACGGGTGTAGAAAAGTGCAGCAGGGGGTGCTGCACATGTGCAGCAATGTGCAGCTGCACAATTCCACCTCCAAAATGGTCCTGGGGTGGGGGAGCGACAAAGCACAACCGGCAAAGTGGAAAGTGCACAGAGGTACACAGCAATACCAGGTAATGCAGCATGAGGGGCGCGGAAGAGCGAGCAGAGCAAGCTCGTCCCTAACCGTTCGTGCCCCCCAACGTCAGCTTACACAACCCTTGCCCTTCCCTGTATTTACAAATTCGTCACTACGTCCTGTCTCCCATATCCCCCTCTACTCCAAATTCATCTCCCAATCCCTCCCTGGAAGGAAGGAATGGAATGGAACAATGTCTCATCACGTCATGATGCGTCTTACTCACTCAAATATTTGCACTTGGTCTTGGTGCGGAGCTTTGTCATCCTCGGTGAATGGATGTGGATGGCGCGAAGGGAATTCTCTTCCTAACTACTCTAATGACATTAACTTTTAAACTAACCCGGGGTCATGCCCTGCCAATTGGCCATCTTTAAACTATGTGGTTCTAAAAACAAATTCCCCATTGACCACTCTCCGGTGCCCTAGAATTTGGGTCTCACTCCCCAATTTTTCACACTGTGCCTTTGCACAATTTCGGGGCTGGGTCGTGTGGCTCCACTAGCAGGTCTAACTACCTGCGCACCTCCGCCACTGAAGTCGCCACCCGAGCTTACCTGCTCTTGCGACTACCTAACTGGGGAAGGCCCCTCCTGGCTCTTTACCCCTCTGATGCCCTCTCGGGCATTGGGCTACCCAGGTCCTTCTCCTGGATCCTCGGGCCCCATTGAACAACTACTCACGACTACTCTGACTGGCTCCCAGAGCCTACCTGCGGCCTCACATGGCCGACAAACTACCAGTGGCGGAGTGCTCCAATAACCATACGCACCAACAAAGCCCACACGCCTAGCCATTTCATAGACTCATGCACCCAACCAAGCACTTCTTGCTACTTCCCGCACCACAGATGTCAATATCCAAACAATTTACCTAAGCCCTCTACCTGGCTTTAAACTACCCACCACGGGTATTCGTGAATGGGTCCATCTCCCCCCATTCACTCCTTCGCACCATGCATTCCACACCTTTTACTTCACACCAAGCATTCCACACCAAATTTTCTCACACACCACTTATCTCACACACCACTTCTCTCGCACACCTCTTGTGCTTACACACCACATATCTGGCACACCTCTTGTGCTCACACTCCTTCTGTCCATACACTCCAAACACAATTCCATTTATCTCAATACAAGTCCTCGTTATTCTCAACCAATTCCTCATTTTCTCAATACACAAATCCTCACACACACTGTTATTCTCAAGCAATTCCTCATTTGCTCAATACACAATCCTCACACACGGTTATTCTCAACCAATTCCTCATTTGCTCAATACACACAGCATCATCTAACTACCTGCCCCTCCCCTAACACTCGTGCTTCCCCGTCATCCCTTACACTAAGCACTCCCTCGTCGTTATCATCCTTCTAAGCTACCTACGTCCCCTCTACCTGTACAAATGTCTCTACTGAATTCTTGTCCCTATACTGTCATCTAGATCCCTAACAATTATCCTCGCCCACCCTCGGCTAGCTTTGGTGCCCCATGGAGGTAACCATTGCTGGTCCCTCCATGTGCATGTCACTGCCATCCCCCTAATCTAATGCTCATGAGCCCCGGTTGTGAGGAATGGTAAAGCTACCTTTCCCCCACGCCGGGCACCATTCCCCAACACTATTGCGATCCGTCCACTGTACTATGAGCCTCTCCGTGCAGAAATACATCTTCGTCACAGCTCGGCTTCGAAAAGCCGAGCGATGCATGCGGGTGGTTGGTCTACTGCTGGTTGGGTCCGTCCGGCATGTTCGATTCAGCAGAGGAGGCATGGTTGGGCCGAGGTTCAGAGGCCTATCCCTGCGCGAGGCCTTGCGGTCCCACGCACGATGGCCCCAACCGCCCACGGTCGGAGCACCGCAGCCGCCAGGGGGCGCGGCTCCGATCTCTCCTACCCCCCCTCGAACCGTGCCGATCGCCTTTCCCGCCACGACGCGGCACCGATCATACAGGGCGGGGCCCGGCGTGAACTGTGCACGCCGGTCCTTGTGAGACCGCCGCGGCAACGAGCCCCACCGATCCCTGCAGCACACAAAGCACACAACTCACCGAGGGCTCACGTTGGCTATACGTCGCGCTAAACGCTACCCCGGTCTGCGTCGATGCTCGAGCGGCGTTCTCAACACTCGCGACCTACTCCACTCTCGTACACCACGGCGCCCCAGCGCCTCCCATACACTCCCTACATTCTGTTACTGCACTCTCCTGTGCACACTCTTCTCTTGCACACTCAGGTGCACACTACCCAGGCGCACTCATGCCTTTCGCACACTCCGTTACACACTCCCTCGTTACGTACTCCGTAACGTCCACAGGTGTGCACTCTCCTGGTACACACCCAATCACGCGCTCTGGTGTACACTCCTGCACACTCTACAACACGCTCTGGTGTGCATTCTCCCTCACTCTCCTCGGCCATCGCACACTCTGTAACACACTCCTCTCCGACGCACTCTTCCCACTCACATTCCGTCATACACTCGCGCCCCGGTGCACACTTCTCTCGCACACGCGCGTCATTCGCTCGCGTACACCGCACAAAGGACCTTCAACGAGCACCTGGGTTGCGCCTCGATCCCAAGCATGCCAAAAACCTTTTCCCGCCATACACATTCCCGCTCACCTTAGGGACCTTCTTCTCCGGCAGCAGAACCTGCAAACTTTCCATTTTGTTAGGAAGCATGACATCACAATGCAAACACAGACTTTGCGCGCATTCCATTTCTTCCCTCTGTGCTATATCCTCTATTTCTGCCGTCTCTTCGGCCCCAATTGTTTCTGCAATTTCTTTGATTTATTTTTCTAGCTCGACGATCGCCGGCGCGCATAAAATTTTATTTTCCAATTCGGCCGCCGTCAGCTTTTCCACACCCCCGAGTCTCGATTTCTATTCCCTCGGTCACTTTAGCCGCGCTCTGCTCTACCTCGCTCTCCCCGCGTTCCTCGCACCGCGTTACCTCGTTGCGGCCCTTTGCGACCTCCTCGCTCAGCTTGCGCCTTATGTCCTTCCCTGCCTCTTTTATTTCCCCTTTCGACGCCACCCTCATTTTTTCCAATTGATTATTTTGGGCCTCCATTTTGTTTTCCAACCCATTTTTCACCTCTTCCAATTCCCGGGTGGATTTGTCCCCCAATTCTTTCATTTGATTACTTTGAGCTTTGTATTTTATTCATGTCATTCTTTTGGGCGTCAATTATTTCCTTTTTTGATTTGTCCCCCATTTCTTTCATTTATTTGGTGGCTTTGTCACCTTGGGTGTCCATTTTTGCCTTCATCTCCCTCATTTCTGCCATGAATTGCATCATGAGTGAATACAGGTCCGAAACCGCTGGCACCACGGGCTCTGCTCTCTCCGCCATGTGCGAGGGGCCGCCATTTTCTACCCCTGCTGCTGGCCCCTCATCAATGTCCTCCTCTTCTCTCAATTCTTCCCGTGGGTCCTGGGTCATTAATTCCTCCTTATCTACCTCCTCTTCTACCCCCACCGGCATTCGACCGCTTTGGCTAGCCATGGCACGAATTTCAAATTTTGATTTTAAAACTAAATTTCGGTCGCTCGCAATTTCAAGTGCGTGAAACGCACTCCGGGTCCAATCTCACTCCCCGACACCAATTGTTACAGCCAATATGTACAATTGGTGTCCAAAATTTTGTCTAACAATTTTTTGTCCCAGGTTCCAAATCCCGATCCCTGACACCAATTGTTACGGTTCTCTACGCCGGCCTTCTTCCACTTACCAAGGGGGGATTAATCCCCTTGTCTTTACTGGGCCTGGCGGAACCGAGACTTATTACGTCCCTCCCGGACACACGCGGAGTAGGGTTTCGGGACTACTGCTCGCTCGTACCTAATTCCCCGCGCTGCCCTGGGAGCGAGGAAACAAGTCTCGCACGAACCACGTGTGGTTTGAGTACGCCGAGCGGATTGCGTACACGTGGTCCGTGCAGTCTTACTTAGTGGAACCTGATTGGAGCGATCTTATTCGTGCCACGCTTAGTCAAATGGAGAAACCACAGAAACGGTCGAATCAGGAAGAAAGGAAGAACAAATTGGTTTAATTATTCCCACACATATATGCAGGTTCAAGGACGAAGAGACACAAAGCAATCCTTAAGCAGTCTTAACTTATCCCTGGGACAACGGGCCCGTCTCACACTCACACAGGGAATTGCAGATGGGCAGGTGTTCCCCAACGCGTCGAGAGATAGTCCCTGTCTGGCTCTCCACGGCCCTGGCACGTCCCGCGAAGATGGTGACAGGCGAAGGCAGGGACTCGTAGCGCGTCTCTCGAACAAAGCAGATGTTGGGGGGGGGGGGGGGGGAAATGGCAGAGGGCGGACTTTAGCGCGGCTGGCGGTTACTCAGAATTGCTCACTCGCGCATCTCAAATGCACTGCATTCGTTATAAACGCGTCTGGCTGCGGCCGCGTATCTGTACCATCTGCACATGTGGCCAACTCGTCTTCTTCAATACACTCCGAGCTGCTAGCGCGTGCGTTCTCGTGCAAGTGCGTCAATTTCATCAGCTTTCACCGCTTATCAAGTTATTTCGCCAATCCTTTTGCCGCAAGTCCTGCGTTCCTCTGCGAATCATGGCGTGCAAGTCCTTCTCATTAAGTGTTCCCGCGCTAGTCCTGTCGAGGGCTTTTGCACAGCGGTTTTATAGCTACGCCCCCCGAACCTTCTGGAACTCACCCGAACCTTCTCACCATGCCCTCTGACGCCACGCCGCCGTCACCACCCTCGAGCTCTGATTGGCGGCTCGTGCTTACCCTCAGCGCTTCCGCCGCTCCCCCTCGACTCCGCCCCGACCTTCCTGGGCCTGCCTCGTGTTAACTCGCCCAATAATCAACCAATGCTTAGCAAACTGGATCGAGGCTAGGGTGGCTGGAAAATCGGTGGCAAGTAGGGCCTATTCTCCTGGCTCCTACTCAACGCAGAACTAACAAAGGAAAAGGACTAAGCTTACAAATACTAAGACATAACTATACTATCGCGAGGCTACATGTTGCTTGTGTGACTAACTATGGGGGGAAAACTTTAACCTTTATTAAACTCACTTGACAGACTCAAAACCGCAACAGTATTATTCCAACTTGACCCACGGCGGGAGTATGCGCTCTACTGAGTGGCATTCTAGTTCGAATTGTCTTAGAAAATTGAATTTATATTTGTTTGAAATATAATTATACAAACATATTTTGTTTTGAAAGATATATATTTATATTTAAATATATATTTATTATATATTTAAAGTTGATATTTCATTGAATTTATTACAATTGATTATTTTAATTTATTACGAGTCCCACACCCCCAGATTTTGGTCCCCATACCCCCAAGGGGTATGGATATCCCAGGTTAAGACCCCAGGCCTAGTGGGACGCGCATTCGCTATTGAGCTATCTAATCTGCGTTTGAATCCCGACCCAGCTATAAACTGGCGTCCTGGTGTTTCATAGGCAGGGTTATTCATCAATGTGTGTGCAGTCTCTTGGATGGACCCTAAGCCAGAGGACCCATTTGCCAGCACTGGTTGGTGGACATTAACGATCCCCTGGTGTGTTGCATGGAGAGTAAGAGAGTTATTGTGGACACGCTGGGAAAATTGCAAATCGATGCCATTTTTGTCCCCCGTCGCACCGCGGAGCGAAAGGGGGACTATAGTTTTCCCCTCCGTCCGTGCGTGCGTGCGTGCGTCCGTGCGTGCGTAAGCGAAGGACCGAATTCTAATTTGGTGTGCGGGTGCAACCCACGTCAAAATCCAAGATGGCTGCCGCCATGTATGTCTGACGCCATGTATGTCTGAACCTTGTGAGCGGAATATCTTGAAAAATAAGCGAAGTACCAACTTCTAATTTGGCGTGTGGGTGTATCTAGGCATAAGGAAGAAAGCTATTGAAAATTGGGTTGCCACGTCAAAATCCAAGATGGCCACCGCCATGTATGTCTGAACCTTGTGAGCGGAATATCTTGAAAAATAAGCGAATTTCCAACTTCTAATCTGGTGTGTGGGTGTATCTAGGCACAAGGAAGAACGCTATTGAAAATTGGGTCGCCACGTCAAAATCCAAGATGACCGCCACCATATATATTTCTGAACCTTGTGAGCGAAATATCTTGAAAAATAAACGAACTACTAACTTCTAATCTGGTGTGTGGTTGTATCTACGCATAAGGGAGAACGCTATTGAAAATTGGGTCCCCAAGTCAAAATCCAAGATGGCCGCCTTGCATCTTCCACTTTGTCAACTCGCATCACCTCACCGACGGGGGACCTCGTTTTTTTGTATTCCAAGTCAAGGCTCGTGTAAAAGCTAACATATGGAAAAATATAATAAAGGGAGTGGGAGACGAGGGGGAGAGAGAGGGAAGCACAACAACAGTAGAGAACATGCACATCGGGAAATCTGTGGAAGGGAGAGGGCTGGGGCGGGGTACACGGGATGAACAAGAACAACACTAAAAGGACTTTCAGGAAAGAAATCGGAATTTGAAGTTGGTAGATTTGGGGTGGATTAACGGGGGTGGAAAAGATCAAACTTTTGGATGTGGGGAAGATAAGAGATGATGGTGAACAGGTGGTTTGAATGGTGGTGAATTCCAGGTGCATCAACAGTGTAATGGACTTGTTACAAAACCTTCAGCCCATTACCTTACAAAATTGTTTAAACACTAACTCATCTAACAAGTAAGCACTACCTTTTCACCAGAAATAGTTCCTCATTCATGGAAATGTACTCTATGCCAAAGATACTTTTTAATGGAATAATCTTTGTATATATTTGTTTACCTTTTTGGATACAAAGTCGAGACTTGTGGAAGAGCTACTAGAATGCAAAACAGCTATATCAGAGTGGATAACTGGGAAATACACCCACATCAGGGTACAGGGACACTTGGAGGAGGAATGTGCGAGACAAAGTTCATGAATGGAATGAGTAAATGGAAAGATGGGTAATGGGAGTGGGGAGAAAACACAATAACACGGAGAGGAAGGGATCAGTTGAGGCAGGGGTGGGGACGAAGGGGGTTAAAGAGGGTTGAAAATATGATTCTAAATGAGGGATGATGAGAGAAGGAGGTGAACAGTCATCTTGAAGCCCTGTGGAAATGAGGTTGAACAGAGAAAAGTTGATTTCACAGATGGGAGAAAAGAGGAACGAATGAGTGAAGGTGAGCCATGAGCCTGGATGTTGGCATTTTATCGGAAGTGGGTTACTGGCAGAACACATGCTATGCCCTGGAGAAACCTTGGCGGAGGGTGGTTTTTGTGGGTTGAGTGCAAGATCAGAAAGGAGGCAGTATAGAAGACCAACCACCAACCTGTCTGCAATAAGGAAGTCCAGAAATTCCTCTTTGTTATGTGAGATTACAATCATATTTTGAAGGTCTTAGACTCCACGGTGTCAGGACTTGAAAGTTGTCAGGTTGGGACACCTGGCCAAAGGAGAGACTAGTACGTCGTAACTAGTTGTACCCGCCGTGGGTCAAGTTGGAATAATACTGTTGCGGTTTTGAGTCTGTCAAGTGAGTTTAATAAAGGTTAAAGTCCGGATTGGACTGGTTCACGTCATATGGTACCAAAGACTTAAAATGGTACGTGCTGCTTCCTTGCTTGGAAAGGTAGAACATGGACATTCCCCATCGGTTGACATCCATGGGGAGGAGGAAATTCCTATTGAGGAATTCCGAAGCTGTGAATGGAGGATTTTTAGGTTGTCAGAAGCTTGGATTTGAGACAAAGGATGTCCAGATGACACGACAAAGGATGTCCACTGGCCAACTTTGATATGGTTTGCCCAAGAGAGGTTGTGACTGATGGTGAGGCCCAAAAGTTTGAAGGAAGATTAGCTGGATTTGTTTTGAAGAAAGATTACGTTATTTGCTGCACAATATTATTCAGGAGTGAGTATATAAGAGAAACTGATGGGTTTGGGATGATGACTTGTGGTCAATAATTCCCACCTGCCGCCGCTACCCATAGCCGATTATGAAGTGAGACCGCAGCACCACATTTGTGTTGGCAAAGGGACCAATGGATCAGCACTTGTACCAAAAGGCTACTTTCTAGTTGGTCAATAACCAAATATGTGAAGGTTCAACAAAGCTTTAAAAACCCAGGAACAAATGTTGGCTAAGGTCCAAGGCAACCGTGTGAAGGACCTATATGAACGTGACCACCTAAACCAGAAGAAGACTCCCTTAACATTGTCCTTTTTAAAAAAACAACCTTGCTGAACAGAAGGTACTCTCTTCTGTGTCATCTGTACTTCTGTGGCATACAAACGGTTCCCCGAATATCATGGGAGAACTGTGGACAGAAACCCTACATTCTGTGAACACCTTCAGAACGTTGTGTCAAAGACAGAGTAACGGGTTAACTTTGTTCTCAATCTTTTGTGAACGACATGTAGAACCAGCACCACCATCCTTCACACAGACCAGAGCTAATGATCAAGAGGAAGAAGTATAGGAGGAAAATGATGAGAAAAATAGGAAGAAAGGGAAAAGATGGAAGAGGGTGATGAAGAAAAGCAAGAGGAAGAGGAGGAAAAAGAAGGGTTAAAAAGGTGACCTAACAGGACTCCTCATCTTGTACCTTACCTCGTCATCATTCACCCAGAGCTTCACCCAACACAGCTACCTACCGCATGGTCGGGTTGTCTGCGACGGAACCGATACCCCTCACTGGCTTTGCTAGTGGGGAAGGTGACTGTGACACCTGCCAGGACTCAAAACAACACCTGGCAAAGGGCGGATGAGCTCCCATAGGGAGCCAACGGCCAACCAGTAAGGAGATGGTGTCTCCTAAAAATATCACCCATCCGGATTGGACTGGTTCACGTCATATGGTACCAAAGACTTAAAATGGTACGTGCTGCTTCCTTGCTTGGAAAGGTAGAACATGGACATTCCCCATCGGTTGACATCCATGGGGAGGAGGAAATTCCTATTGAGGAAATGCCCCACTGAGCATGCTGAGAAAAGCAGTGCCATTGTTATGACATCGCTGGTACCCAGAGTATCCCAGGAAGTGACGGCACTTCCCCCAAGCTCAGTGGCTGTGTTAAGTGTTTGTCGTGTGTGTGTGTGTGTGTGTGTGTGTGTGTGTGTGTGTGTGTGTGTGTGTGTGTGTGTGTGTGTGTGTGTGTGTGTGTGTGTGTGTGTGTGTCAGTCAGCTCTATTACGAGCCTTGGCCCATGTATTAAAAAAAAAACAGTCAATGACGCTGGTTTATGCCACAGAATACTGCGCCCCTGTCTTGGCCAGAAGTACACGTGCAAAACTGGTGTACATCCAACAGAGCAAACACAGTGTTGCGGGCAGTTTCTGTGGCCCCACAGGGCACACCACAATTTTCGCTACTAATCCTAGCTAATATAGCACCGCCACAAAAACACCAAGATGTGGCAAGTGTTCACCAATATCGATAGGCCATGGAAAATTTTGGCTTCCATATAAACTGTGGCATTGCATGCCCACCAATGATCAGCCTCCGGTCCCCTCATTAATTTTTTTTATTTTTATGTCAAAACCAAAACTCTACTACGGATCAATATTCTTGGGAATTTTCACATTCTAGTTATTGCAGATAATCTGTGTTAACACAAGTCTAATTTGCACCACTGATTCAATGTTATTTACTTATTTTGTGTACTATGTTTCTTTCACAAGCTATATATGTTATGCATGATATATAAGTCCTGCATAAATGATGTATTTAAGGTTAATTGAGATGGGGAAATGGCCTTTTCAGGCAAAAAACGTCTTGCATGTGCAATAAATCTGTATTATTGATGTGATAGCATGGTAAGTTTCCGTGGGATGGTAATAAGGCATGCATGGCAAACTCTCCTGTGATGTGAAATGCAGGCTGGCTGGAAAGAAAATCATGCAACCTTCATGAATGAGTTGAAGACCCTACAGGCGACAGGACTGACTACGCTCGGGCAAGCATTGAAAACGTCTTTCGATTTGCTTAACCTCAACCGCCTTGTTTCGGGAATCGATAACTATGGGCAGGTGCGGCTGCAGTGCTGATGATTGATTGATTGATCGTTCAGAGGCAGAGAGTGTGTTGGAATGAGAACCTGTTGTTTGGAGAGTGACTTGCAGATGAGTGGAAGCGACAGTGTATGGTTTGTGTGAAAGATGCCGACCAGTGTGAGGATTGACTATGAGGGCCATGTGTTCAGGGACGAAATCCCTTCTTTCTTGAAACTGCTGTGGTCATCACAATCACTGACGGAAACAAGCTGAGCTCCAGCTCAAGTGTACAAGATGAGGTAAGGCCTGTTGTCACCTTTTTAACCATGCTTCTCCCTCTTCCTCTTCCTTTTCCTCTTGCTTTTCTTCATCATCCTCTTCCATTTGTCCCTTTGTTCCTATTTTTTCTCATCCTTTTACACCTCTACTTCTTCCTCTTTATCATTAGTTTGAAATTCACATTTTTGATATTTATTTCTCACTTCTCTAGTTGCACCTTCCACTGAACTCACCTTTGCCAGGCAGTGAGTTGACTAAAGAACCTTTTCGTTGGGATCAGCGGCTGTTTGCGCTGGTTCTGCGCCAACCAGGGGGTCCCCCAACCGAACCAGAGCAACTTGGGTCTGTTCCTCTCGATGACTCCCCAATCACACCTATGTGTGACGTCACAGGAGGTAAAACTCAGGTCACTAGTACGTGCACAGAGATGATTTTTTTCATAGAGACAGAGACAGAGGCAGAGTGAGAATGAGTGTGTGTGTATATATCACATGTGAGACAAAGACATTACTAGACAATGTTCAAACACATGTAGTATTTGGATTCTAACCTGGGTCTGTTGCATCATGAATTATGGGTACAAATGGGAATGCTAAGATGCCAACCAAAGATGGTCCATGTTTTGGTTGTCAAATTAGCCAGGGGATTTTGTAGCACTTTTCTTGATTTAGATACATTGGTAAAACAGGGTCTGTTGAGAAAATAGCATTTCGATAGCTGTGCATTTGTGTGTGGCAGGTCGCTCATACTGCGTGCGCACACAGAGAATGTTGAACCAGTGCCTGGAGTCACTCGTGCAGAAGGTGCAGAGCGGAGTTGTTGTGCACTATGAGAAGTGTGGGCCTGATCCGCCAAAGCTACCAGAAGGTGCTTATTACCTCCACCACCGAACGTGTCGGAGGTTATGTTTTCACCCCTGTTTGTCTGTATGTATGTGAGCAAGATATTTCAAATACTTGATGGACATGTTGGGTGTGTGACAAGGACAAATTAATTCGATTTTGGTGAAGATCGGGATCTGTCCTATGTGTGACACAAAACATAAATTGTTCAGGCTGGTGGAGGTATGTGCTCTACTCAGTGCCGTTATAGTTCTTCACTTGTCATACAATTTCCTTTTTAATGTTGTATTTGAAGCTTGAGGAAGATTGGGGGAAGTCACAAACTCCCAAGGAGGAGCAAAGAAGTTGGCAAGTAAGTGAGGATATTTAATTATCATCCAGTTTCGCTGACGAGAAATTTACAAGAAAGTTGGCCAATGAATCACATGCATCCACAAAGGGGTCATTGTCCTGTTGGAATGTAAATATTCGCTGCAGTCCAAGGTCATTTGCACTCTGAAGCAGGTTCTCCTTTAAGATGTGCCTGTATTTGGCTCCATTCATTGTTCTCTCTATCCTTACATGTCTCCCAGTCCATGCCATTGAAAAGCATCCCCATAGCATGATGCTGTCACCACCATGCTTCACGGTAGGGCTTGTGTCAGATGGGTGATGAGCTATGCTCACTTTCCGCCAGACGTAGCGCTTTGCATTAAGGCCAAAGAGTTCAGTTTTTGTCTCATCAGACCACAGAATATTTTGCCTCATGTTCTCAGTCTTTCACGTGCCTTTTTGAAAACTCCAGGTGTTGCTGTCATGTGCCTTTTTCTCAGAAGTGGCTTCCATCTGGCCTCTCCCATAAAGCCTAGATTTGAGAAGTGTTGCAGAGACTGGAGTCCTTCTGGCAGGTTCTCTCATCTCAGCAAAGGAACTCTGTAGTTCTGTCAATGGTCATTGGGTTCTTGGTCACTTCCCTGAGGAAGGTCCTTCTTGCCCTGTTTCTCAGTTTAGTCAGACGGCCAGCTCTAGGATGAGTCTAGGTAGTTCCATATTCTTTCGATTTCCTAATGATGGAGCTCACTGATGGGCTCTTGGGAACTTTCAACAATCTTGAAATTGTTTTATACCCTTCCCCAGATCTATGCCTCCTCACAATTACATCTTGGAGATTATCTTACAGACAGTTCCTTGGACTCCATGGTAGAGTTTCTACTCTGACATGTACTGTCAACTGTGGAACCTGAAATAGAAAGGTGTATTTCTTTCTAAATTATGTTCAATCAACTGAATTGGCCACAGGTGGTCTCCAACCAAGGTTTGGAGAAATCTCAAGAATGATCAAATAAAAGGAAATTGGATGCACATGAGCTCAAATTCAATGTCATAGCAAAGGGGTTGAATACGTATTGATTCAAGACATATAAGCTTTTCATTCTTAATTAATTTGCAAAAATTTCCAAAAGATATTCCATTTTGACATTATGGAGTACTATATGTAGATCAGTGACAAAATTTTTTTAGTTTAATCAATTTGAATTCATGCTGTAACACACCTCACCACCAAAGGGACAGAAATACAAGTTTGTGTGGCAAGGGTGCCCAGAAGGCGTGAATGGTGTTGGTGTCCTGTTTTCTGAGGAGTTTGTCGACAGTGTGGTGAGTGTGACGAGAGTGAGTGATAGGTTGATGATGGTGAAAATGATGATTGGAAAGCTCTTGGTGAACGTCATCTCAGGATATGCTCCGCAGGTTGGTCGGAGCGATGAAGAGAAGGACAAGTTCTGGTGTGCAATAGAGAAGCTGATGGAAAGCGTGAAAGATAAGGAAGTTGTTGTGGTAGGAGGAGACCTAAATGGACATGTGGGAAGGAGTATGGACGGTTTTGATGGAGTTCATGGGAGTTACGGATATGGTGTGAGAAATGGAGAAGGTGAAAGGATTTTGGAGTTTGCTAATGGAGCTGATTTGTTGATTTGTAACACTCGGTTCCAGAAAGAGGATAATAAGCTTGTTACATACACGTCAGGTGGGTCGACAACAACCGTTGACTAACTGATGGTGCGTAGGCGAGATAGGGGGCACCTCCGGGACACAAAGGTGATCCCGGGGGAGGAGGCTGTTTCACAGCACCACTTGGTTGTCTGCGACATAAGGTTGAAAGGTTCGAAGAGAGCTCGGCGGGTGGAGTACCAACCGAGAATGAAGGTGTGGAGGTTGAAAGAGGTGACAGTGAGGGAGGCATTAAAAGAGAGGCTGAGTATGGTAGAGGATGATGCGGTTGAGCTTGAAAGTGGTTGGATGTCAATGAAAGATAGTCTGTTGGGAGCCGTTGGTGAGATATGTGGATGGACAAAAGGACCACCGAGGCACTCGGAAGCATGGTGGTGGGATGATGAAGTTGGAAAGAAGATTGACGAGAAGAGGAAGAAGTTCAAGGAGTGGCAGAAGGTGAAGGGTACGGGGGCAGAAAAGGAAGAGCATGAAAGTTATAAGGCAGCCAAGAAGGCTGCAAAGAAAGAGGTAGCAAAGGCGCAGGAGGCATGAAGGAAAATGTTCGGAGAACGCTTGTATTTGGAAGAGGGTCAGAGAGCGGTATTCAGGATTGCAAAGCAGATAGCGAAAGAGAGGTGTGATGTGATGGGGGTGAGTTGCTTAAAGGATGAAGTGGGACAAATCGTTGTGGACCCAGATGGAATTAAAGGAAGATGGAAGAGATATATGGAAATACTGTTGAATGCAGAGAATGAATGGGATGGCAACATAGAGAGTAACCCAGTTTTAGGACCGGCAGAGAAGATAACCGAGAAGGAAGTTGAGGAAGCGATTAAAGCAATGAAGAGTAGAAAAGCAGGAGGGCCGACGGGTGTTGTGGGAGATATGTTGAAGGCAGCGGGAAATTGGGGTGTGAAGAGAATGACAGAGATCTGCAATCTGGTGGTGAAAGAAGGCCGCATTCCAGTGGATTGGGAACTGAGTACCCTCGTCCCTCTATACAAGGGGAAAGGTGACCCTCTGGACTGTGGCTCGTATCATGCGATAACGTTATTGGAGCATGGAATGAAGGTATTGGAAAGGGTGTTGGAGAGGAGGATAAGGAAGAAAGTGAAGATTGACGAAATGCAGTTTGGATTTATGCCAGGAAGAGGAACGACAGATGCGCTTTTTATTTTGAGGCAGTTGCAGGAGAAGTACATGGAGAAGAGGAAGAAGTTGTTTCTTGGGTTTGTTGATCTGGAGAAAGCATTCGATAGGGTTCCACGTGAAGTAGTGACATGGGCATTGAGGAAGTTAGGAGTGGAGGAATGGTTGATCAGAGTAGTGACGGCAATGTACAAAAGAGCGCGCACAGCTGTAAGGATGAAGGACGGGAACAGTGGTGAGTTTGAGGTGAAGGTGGGAGTGCATCAGGGGTCGGTACTAAGTCCACTACTATTTGTAGCTGTGATGGAGGTGCTGGCTCGGAACGTAAAGGAGGGTTTACCGTGGGAGTTGTTGTATGCAGATGATCTGGTGTTGATTGCAGAAAGTATGGATGCACTGAAGGAGAAGATGAACAAGTGGAAGGAATGTATGGAGACGAAAGGTCTGAAGGTGAATATCGGAAAAACAAAGGTGATGGCAAGTGGTAAAGCATGTGGTGAGGTGGAAAGAACTGGGAAGTGGCCATGTGCTTTGTGCAGGAAGGGTGTCGGAGTGAACTCAATTCAATGTACAATGTGCGCTGAGTGGGTTCATCAAAAATGTAGTGGTTTGAGAGGGTCATTAACCAGTGTGGCAGCTACATTCAAGTGTAAGGTGTGCACAGAGGGAGCTGCAGATGGAGGAAATGTTGAGTTGGATCTTGGAGACGGCGTGAAGCTGGAAGGTGTGAAAACATTTTGTTACCTAGGAGACATGCTGAATGGAGAAGGTGGATCAGACTCGGCAACGGTTGCTCGAGTGAGATGTGCATGGAAGAAGTTTCGGGAACTGAGTGGCGTGCTGACGAGGAGGCGAGTGTCGTTGAAGCTGAAGGGAAAGGTGTATGCTGCATGTGTGAGAAGTGTTATGATTTATGGGAGCGAGACATGGGTAATGAACGTAGAGCAGCAACGAAGGCTGGAAAGGGTGGAAATGCGAATGGTTCGGTGGATGTGTGGAGTATCGTTGAGAGAGAGGAAGACAAATGATGAATTGCGAAAGATGATGGGAATAGAGCCTGTGATGGATGCTGTGAAGAGAAACAGTTTGAGATGGTTTGGTCATGTGTTGAGGAAGGATGAAAGTGACTGGTTGAGAAGAGTGATAGTAGTGTATGTATGTTGCTTCTGGGACACTCTCATTTTCCCATTGACTTACATGTTTATTTTCCTCTTAACCTCATTGCCCATTAACACCTCTATTTCTGCCACCCTGATCTTTACGAACCTTTTGTCTATAGTACCTATCCTTAATGTTGTTCATTAGACCACTCAAACACTACAAATATTTGTTTTCCCTTATAGACCTATAATCCTTCTTCTACATATCATCTGGCAGATTATCTTTGACCCACTCAAACATCGACCCATTCACTTACATGTTAATTTTCCTCACCTCTTTACGAACCTTTTAGCCTTTTGACACCTATCCTTAATGTTGTTCATTCGACCACTCAAACAATGATTCCCCCTTGGTCTTATGGTACTCTTACTATCAATGATCCCGAGTAGACTGCTCAAACATCGATCCTACAAATATTTGTTTATGTGTAGGAAATAATTTAATTCTCCTACAACTCCCTTCACCATCTAATATATTAACAAAAAAGATGTTTGTTTGGTTCTTTATTAAGATATTTTAACTGAGCTAAGATAAAATGGTAAACCTCCCTCAATGTTCTTGTTTGAGCGCCTCCAGTGCCACATACCATTTTAAAATTAAAGTATATATTTTCCTGACAACCATCAAAGTTTTCCGTCCACTCAAAAATATTTCCATCTTTTTTACCCAATTCACCGGTATTTAAATTAATTCTCTTATTTGTTTTGTAAATTTTTTTACCAGTTGTCTTTTCAATTATACCTATTTGATATTTTTCACATTCGTTATGTTTACCATTTATATACCAAGGTTGATTACACCTCCACTCTTTAGTCTGGTTGGTACTTGGTTCTATCATTTATATAATAGTAAAAAGGCGGCGGTAGCCCGTTAAAATCCCTAACCCCCCTTTTTAACTTATCACTTATATACTTATATTACCATAAGGGAGACTATCAATTCCATTTTCTAAAATAAACCTCTTATCATCAAAAGCCCCCAATGCTTTCTTATTCACCTCTTCTGAATATAATTTATGTTTATAACTTCTTATTCCATTAATCTTTCTAAACTCTTCTTTCTTTGTTGTTAAACAGTTATAATAATCCTTAAAGTTTATTGTTTCTTTAATAACATTTTTCTTTACACCTTTTAACTTCTTATCAGTCTTTTCAACGTTATTCACAATGTATTTATAAGCATAAGCCTTTGACCTCAATCCCACAAATTCACTCATGACATTTCCTCCTAATTCATCCTTAAACTTTCCAATCACCTTTTTATTTTTAGAAGAGAACAACTCACTCTCTGGACTGTAATTACTAGTGTCATAGATATTAATGTCCTTTTTCATGTCTGAATAAACATCATCAGTATTAATTTGCAAAATAAAACTATCTGTATCCATATAAAGTAGATTAACATCATTTTGATATTTCTTCCTCAAGTTATTATAAAAGTAATCATACATTAATGACTTTGATAAATCAAGAATTGATGTTCCAATATAAATAGGTTTGTCCATTTCAATACTCTCTTTAATCAAATGGATCGCACAAAAGTTCTCAGTAAAGACCTCAGCTCTAGTAAAACTCGGTCTATTAATTAATTTTGATGCTTGTTTCCAAGATGTTGATAGTCTGATATTTTGTCTTTTTCTCACATTTTCCATGGTCTTACCAAAGACCGCATTATTCATCAATTTATAAAAGTCTTTCTCAAAATCCGTTTTTGACTCTGTTCTTCTTTGTGTATTAAAATCAATGTACCCCTTTAACCAATGACTTTGATTGAACTTTAGAACCCTATGGATCTTCTCTACTCTTAGACCTTTTGATAAATATTGTTGCAAATTTCTTTGGTGTAGAACATAATTTTTCTTGTTATATAATGTAGTAAGTAATTTTTCTGTTGATTCACCTATATTAAATGATTGTTGATAATCACTTAACCACTCCTTCTTTGGACTTTCCTTTTCACAAGCAAATGGGAGATCTTTGTGTTGGTTATGAAGTTCCTCTGGATATTTCAAATCGACCTCAAAATAATAACCAACCTTTGAATCATCCAATTCTTTTTGTGTAGAGATACATACATCTTGTAAAACGTTTTTGTAGTCTTTTTCCTTTACCCATCTAAGTTTTCCATAAGGAAGAGCCTGAGACATTGCCCAGCCATACAGGTTGTTCGCATCATAATACATCAAGTAGGAGCTCTCTACCGATGGATCATAATTTGGAATGTACTTGTTATTTGCTTTAGCATATCTCTTTGAACAGACTTGTGAAATTCCTCCTCTCTTTGACTTTTCAATCATCAAAAGCATATCAACATCGGTTATCAAATCCAAAGCTTGTTTTGTCATTTTCAACATCGCGCTCCAAGCCAATCCAGGAGCAGTGTAATAGTGAGCAGGATCCAATCCATATCCAGAATGACAGATTGTTCTGAAAGCCTCAAACACATCAGCCAACAAAAGCACATCAGTTTTGAGGTACAAATCGTGATACTCACCGAGATTCTTAATGTTATATTTTTTCCAAACATTTTGTGCGTGTACATAATCTTTATCAGATATATGACTATTATTTAATTTGTTATAGAAATTTTCTTTTAAAGGAAGTTGTGTTTTATTGAATCTCTCAAATGAGTCCATATAGTCATAGGGGTAAATTCCCTTTTGTGTTAGTAAATCTTTATCTGAAAAATACTCTGAAAGACTTGGAAACTCTTTTAGATTTTGAACCAAGTTAGCCAATGGACTTGCCATGAATTTAAATGTATCAAGAAATCTGATATGAGTAATAGGAGATGTGTGAATTGTTTTTGTGAATGAAATGTATTTCTGATCCGTGTTTGGAATTGCTGAGATACTTCCAGAAGTCTTTGAGAGTTCCTTGATAAATAGATGTGTATCATAATGAGCGTTGTTATGAAGAAAAACAGGAATGAAAGAGGGGAGTTGATAATTAATATTACAACTTTGATGAGCCGGACCTCTATATTTACCAGTGAGATGACAATGGTCTCTAACCTTTAGACCTTTACCAATTTTCTCCTCACAAATATGACAGACATTGTTTTTTATAAATTCCCTTTTTTCTTTACTTGTTAAGGACATTGGTTTATTGGTTTCTCTCATTATCTTGGTTAATCGAACACAGTCTTTTTCTAGTCGTTTCACAAACTCCTCTGGGGTATTTGAGCCTCTATACATCTCTAACTTGTTATATTCATCACCAACGGATGATTTGATATAATAACAAAAACCACAAGGAGTATGTTTTTGATATTTATTTGTGTATGATTCTTTTGGATCTGGAGAAGCAGTATCAATTTTTTCTAAAATACTTTCAAAATCAGCATATATAACAAATGGATGTTTTATTGTTTTCTTTTCATCTTTGAATGTGATCTTTGAGCCTTTTTTAGGCATGTTGATTACCGTTGATTTATGTTCACCACAATAATTTGAATGTTTATCTAATCTTTCTTGTGTATGGAAGAAGTTAAGACAACGCATACAAATATATATTTTATTTGTTCTTTTACATACTTGTGGTTTTATTAATTTTCTAATATCTTTGATGTATGTGTAATGTGAATTTTCATCTGAATTAGAATATAGAAGATTAATATGAGTTTGTTTACAATTGTCAGAAAGCTTTAAAACATGAATGTTGTTTGTTTCTGTTAAACCATGAACATTAACTGATAAATTATTCATCTTTTCAAATTTAGGAATATCATTTAAAGCCATAGGAAACTTTAGATCTTTCGTATTTAATGTATTCTCATATTTTTTATAATGAGATACTCTTTCATCATGAAAATGTGGAGGATGTAAATGTGCCAGAATAGACCAGAGAAAACATTTATTGTCTTTATTTTTGATATTGATAACTGCTTTTCTATTTTTGATAACACTGGATAAATCAATGTAAGAAGAAGCTTTTAGAGGATCTGATTTAAGAATATGAATGTCTATGTAAATAATTTTTCCTATATTGAATCCACTTCCTATGATTGAATTATCCACATCTTGCTCTTGTTTAATAAGTTCATCATAGACTCCTGATGTTTTAAAATCTTGATATGAAGATATAAAGTGTGGCTCAGTTCTCATGTATGGTGTATCTATAACTCCTACGTCCTTTGTCATTTCTAATTTTACTCCCATATAAAATTTAAGTGGTTTCATTTCTTTTAGTGTTTTTTCAATCAACGTTTGAACAGCAGGTTTAACTATTTCTACAGCATCAACTATAGACTCTGGTTCAGGAGGTTTGAAGTTAAAGACTTATTTTAATATGTCCTTTGAATGCGCCATCAGAGTTTTTAGTTGTGATAAAATTTGATAAATGTTGATTTGTTTTAAGTTGTATTTCGAAGCCTTTCTTGAGGATATTTTTATTACAGGCAGAACAGTGTTTTGTTTCCTTCTGAATAGGAGATAGTAGGTGAAGTAGATTAAATGTGTGTTTGTTAGTTTTAAGGTGTCTTTTGTATTGTTTATATTCTTGTTCACAAACGTCGCAATACATTGCTTTGATCATATTTATATAGCAAAATTATACTTAAAGTAAAACACCTTTTTAGAGGCTTTTTTAAAGATGAAACTGTGCTTAAAGTAAAACACTTATAGAAGAAAGTGCCTTTTTACAGGCTTTTTATATACTAGGGCATTGCCCGTACGTGGGTGCCCGTTCCTTGCCCAAAAAAAAAAAAAACGCTACCCGTACGCTCTACCCCGCCCGTACGCCCGTAAACAAAAAATAACAACGCTCTTCGCTTCCGCCCTTCGCTCTGACTGAATTGGGAGAAATAATGCGCATAAGAAATCGAATTACGTACCGTAATGGCGGTCAGCTCGTAACGCGCACACTGTCCGGAAGTTCGCATATCGCATATCTATCTATCTATCTATTAATGCCCATTTATTCAATTATCGCCAACGTATTTTGGCTTTTTGCAATTTAATCGCAAGGAAAAGTAGAAAGAGAAGAGGGAAAAAAAGAAAAGCCTTGCCTTGCTGCAAACAGCTGCTGCAAACAACAACAACATGGAAGGCTGCACTGTCCGGAAGTTGGCATATCGCAGTTACGATTATTTTAGTGTTAATGGCCAATTATTCAATTAGCGCCAACGTATTTTGGCTGTTTGCAATTTAATCGCAAGGAAAAGTAGAAAGAGAAGAGGGAAAAAAAGAAAAGCCTTGCATTAACGCATTAACGCTTGCATTGCATTAACGGTTCGGCACACGTGATAGCTCGCTGCTCTCTGATTGGTTGAAGCGTTTTTTGGACATAGCTCGGTAGGTACTTGTCCGATTAATTACAAACCTTGAAAAGGCACATCCTCGGGTCCCCAGCAATATACCTGGCAAGTTTCAAGTATATCGGACCCGTGGTTGTCGAGAAACAGCGGTCACAGACAAACACACAGACACACAGACAGACACACAGAGATTACTGGCATTATAGATAGATGAAAATATAAGTGTTTTACTTTAAGCACAGTTTCATCTTTTAAAAAGCCTCTTTAAGATGTCTATACTTAAACTAAAACACTTTTTCACTCAGAATCATCTGAGTCATAACTATCACATGAATACTCAGAATCATACTCAGAGTCATCAATAAAGCTACTCTCATAACTATCATTTGAGCACAAACTATTAGCATCATAACTATCATCTGAGTTCAATGAAATACTATCATCACCATCGTCCGAGTTCAATGAAATACTATCATCACTATCGTCCGAGTTCAATAAAATAGTAAAATCTTCACTGCTGTAATGACTCATATTTAATTAGCAGGAAAAATATTCCCATCAATATCTATATACTTTCTTTCATTAACAGATTCAATCTCTACATTTTTAATATCAAAAGTTATCTTTAAATAATCTCTAACTATCATAGAACGAAATGACATTTCACCAGAAATATTAACATCATTCATTTTACTTAGATCTACACCCTTTGGATTATTAAAGAAAATACAAATGTCTCCTCTAGAATTATTAATGGTCATCATTCTTTTTCAAAGTATCGCGATCGATCACTTTTTCAAGCTTTGAATAAATTGCCAGGAGTAGAGGAGAAACTTTTGTTAGATTTACTTTAATGGATGTCTTTCCAGGTATAGTTAGAGCTCTTCCTTTAAATGAAATAGAGGGGCTCATGTTATTTTTCATAACTGGTTTTACCCAAAAATTTCCATATTTATCTTTGTTCAATTTAACATCTTTGACATATTTTTCTATATCTTCCACCGAAGTAGAGATTGATTGAAATTTGTCTTTTGTGCTTTGAAACATTGTATTTATTAATGAATAAACTTGCGTTTAGTTTAAGTAAAAATTTACTCTATAAATATGATAAGTTCTGAAGGATATTTAGAATTTCCAGACTCTTCATCTATCTATAATTCCAGTAATCTCTGTTTGTACGTTTGTACGTTTGTACGTTTGTACGTTTGTACGTTTGTTTGTCTGTGACCGCTGTTTCTCGACAACCACGGGTCCGATATACTTTTAACTTGCCAGGTATATTGCTGGGGACCCGAGGATGTGCCTTTTCAAGGTTTCATATTAATCGGACAATTACTTACCGAGCTATGTCCAAAAAACGATTCAACCAATCAGAGAGCAGCGAACTATCGCGTGTGCCGAACGTGGCGGACACACTCTGCCTCGGATGGCACATTTGAGAGCGTATTCATTTATTTCACGTTTGCAAACTATGTTGGCGTTAAACTATGTTTTAAAACTAATAAAAACGAATTTGCGATTCATTCGCTTTCCTGCGCGTTTGTGCACGCGATGGCGATTTCTTTACCAAACTCCGGAAGCCGTTCGCTTTGGACCAAACCATTTCATGTAAATAGAGGGGGGGGATATAATTTTAGATATAGATATAGTACGGGCAATGCCCTAGTATGATAAATTAGAGAATTGTCCGGCTTGTGATAGAATAGGGCTTAATAATGAGGGTTCATATAAACAATGTATTTTCTGTGATTTAATTTTAATTAATGATAATAAAAAATATAAAAATATATATAACTCTTTTAAATTAGAACCAAAAATGAATTACTTTACAAGATTAATAAGAGAGATGAATGTTAAGTATTGTGATGATAATACACCATTTCTTTCAAGGGAAGAGACTATTTGTATTGAGGAAATGTATAAGGGTTTAATGATATTTATTATTCAAAATAATTTTAATGGAAATGTTAATACAAGATACTATATAAATAAAATAATGAATTATTTTGAAATTAAACCCGAACTCAGGATAAAATATAGAGTTTCTAAAATAGCTCAAAAAAAGTTAGATGACTTGTTTTCCAAATATATAAATGAATGATTTTTTACCCGTTTGGGAAAATAAGATAAAATTTAATAACCATAAAAACATTCCAAATTCATTGAGATGTCTAATAGTTGGTTCAAGCGGATGTGGAAAAACCTGTTTACTTTTAAAGATGCTCCTTGGTCCTAATTTTTTAGATTATGATAATTTAATAATTTTTACAAAGTCAAGTTTTCAACCCGAGTATCAACTGCTCTCACAGGGTTTTAATGCGGGTCTTAAAAAGGAAGACATTATCGGTTTATTTAAACTTCAAAACAAACTAAATGATTATAATATTGAAGATATAATACAATTATTTTGTGATACACAGAAATCAAAATCGAAACCAAAACCCATAACTTGTATTCTCAGTGATAATACGGATGATATACCTTCACCTCAAGATTTAGATAAATCAAAAAAGAACCTCGTCATCTTTGATGATTGTGTTAATGAGAGAAACCAAACAGTAATGGATAGCTACTATACAAGAGGGAGACATTCTTCTTGTAATTGTATTTATCTTAGTCAGTCATATTTTCAACTCCCTCGGCACTCAATAAGAAACAATGCCAATACTTTTATTTTATTTAAGTTAAATTCAATAGATGTAAATAATTTTTAGAGAGATAATTGCTCTACGTTATGTAGTAAAAAAGAATTTGAAAATTATATGAAACACACGATTGGAAAATATAAATATATTGTTGTGAAACAAGATGAGATACTAACTGATATTTTACACACATAAATGACAACTATTATTATTAATCTTGTGGGTAAATCTGCTTCAGGAAAGAACTTTCATAAATCTAAACTCTTGAAGAGTAAAAATGAAAAGATTGTAAGTTTTTTTTTAAAACACCCTATGATTCGTTTTGTAAGTACTACAACCAGAGCAATGCGACCAGGAGAAGTAGAAGGGAAAGATTATTACTACATTTCAATGGAGAAACATATGCGATTGAGGAACGAAGGTCAAATACTTGAGGAGGTCTCTCTTGGTTCTACAAAATATTCACATTGTAAGAGTGAGTTAAATAAAGTAAAATCTAACGGTGTTGGGATTTTAGAAACGAATCCTGAAGGAATGAGACAAATTATTAAACATTTGTGTGGTGATGGAGTTGAGATTTTATCATTCGGTTTTGATATCAATGAGGAGACTCAACGCAAACGTATGAAAAGCAGAGATACAAGTATTAGTGAAGAAGAAATAACAACTCGTATTAATACCAATAAAGAATTTGATGAAATATTTAAAGAAAAGGATTTATTTCAACACATTTACGATAATGACAAAGAAAAGGAAAATTTTCCCATTGACCTTTACAATTCATTAAATGATATTTTTCAATAAATAAATACAGAAGATGAATACCGAAGAAAGAGCAAGAAAGTTTAAAGAACATCAAGAGTTGGTTTCAAAAGTTGTAAAGCAACAGGAAGAGATAAAGAAGAAACGGAAACAGAAACTAACTGGTGAAGAAGCCTTTGAAAGAAAACAAGAGAAATTTTTTAAACCACTTTTGAAAACTCAACACTCACCTACAGTTCCCACAGTAGAATTTACTCCAAAAAAACTTCAAATGCTCAAAGATTTTAGTTAAATGACGGTGCAAGAACTTGGAGAATTAGAATATGATGATGAAGGATTATTTCGGAAACTTGAGGAGGTAAATCAACCACCTAATTATGTTGTGGAAGCTCTTAAAAACAATGAATATTCGGCGGGTTCAAAAACCAGAGCAGGTCTCATTCCAACAGAAGAACCAGCACAGTTCCATCTTGTGAAAGAAAAGTTATTGATATTTAATGATAAATTGGTGTTCTTAAGTTCTGCTCAACCAAATGTTGAATTAACTCCAAGATTAATGTTTCTTCTAACAAACTCCGGATTCAGCGGTTCAAAATATTTTGATGAACCACTTGATATGGAAAATGCGGAAGATAGGGTATATATTGATTTACTAAGCTCACTTGATTATGGAGTTTCTGTTGCCGGTAAAAGTAAGAAGAATGAGAAGGAGAAACATATTATTGATGCTTTAAGTAAGCTTGGTTCGGGTGTTAGCTTTCTTCCAAATGACCCATCACAATTAGTTAATAGGTTATTATTGTTGGTAGGTAGTAAGAAGGCTGGAAACAACAATTGTTTTAATGAAGCATCCGCCATTTTAGATCAGTTGATGAATATGAAAATAATTAATAAATGTCAATACAAAGATATTTTATTAGATATTAAATAAGATGAGAAGCACAATTCTTAGTTTTAATTTCACAACGAGTGATTACACAGCTTCATTCCCTTACCCACTACAACTTGACCCCCTTGCCTCATATGAGGCTTCTTTGTTGTCAATGGAGACTTACAATACACTTTTTAATATCACAGAGAAAAACAACAAGTTTAGTTATAATCCAGGAAGTGGGTACAAAACTATAACAGTTTCACCCGGAGCTTACGAGATTTCTCAAATATCTTCTGAAGTCTCTCGCCTTATGAAAGAAAAAGGTGATGAACCAAAAAATATTGTAATAGATATTCAAAAACACACTTCAAAATCAACTATTAAACTTAAAAATAATTATAAAGTTCATTTCACGATTGAAAAATCGTTTAGAGAGCTATTGGGTTTCTCTTCAAAAAAGATTGAAACTAACGGAACGTTTTACAGTGATAATGTCATTCAAATATCCTCCGGTATAAATTCAGTATTAATTCATTGTGATTTGATTGATGGTGCTTATAACGATGGAATAAGAACAAATACAATATTTTCATTCAGCGCATACTCAACACCGATTGGTTATAAATTCAATATGGAACCAAAAAATCTTGTCTATTTACCTGTCAGGAAAAACCATATACAGAGTAAATTTTAGGATAACCGATCAAGATAATCGTATGATCTCCTTTAATGAAGAAATTATATCCATCAGAATTCACCTACGTGAAATTTTTCAATAAATAAATAAATAATGGTTATTGTGAGAAAACACGAGTTGGGAAAATATAAAGTAATTACAGGGGATGGGATGTTCCTTTCACCATACTATAAGGGTGAAGGTATGTTTCTTGGTGGAGGATACTATAAACCAAAGAGACAACGGGGTGTGGGTCATCAATTTAGAAATAAAGGAGATGGGATAATTGATACTCTCATGGGTATTGGTTCAACCATTCTTAAACATAAAGACCTAATTGGTTCAACTGCTTCTGCCGTGGGCTCAGTTGCGGGTGCTATAAAGGGTATAAAAGATGCTCAAAAGGAGTCTCATAAATTACAAGCAATCAAAGAAATAAAAAAAGGTAAAACTCAACTATCTTCACAAGACCGACAAAAAATCATTAAAATACTTGGGTCAGGGTTTCAACAATATAATGCTATATAAATACAAGTATGGAAGCGATTGATAGTATCTATGATTTGGATGATACGATTATCATTTCAAACTCCACTAAAAAGGAAGACTATTTTAAGGTAAATGCTATAACAGGAACAGACTGGAATTCAAACGGAACAAAAAGTTTTGAAATAAATAATCAACAAACTTACTTGAATATAGCTGATAGTTTCTTGCTGTGTAAATTTAAATTCACTAAGGCTGCGAATAATACTAATGCTACACTCATAAATGATTTCTTCTGGAAAATGTTTGACAGTGTCCGCCTGTATATTGGAACACAAGAGGTTGAAGCGGTTGATTATGTCTCTGCTACATCTGAAATGATAAAATTTACACTATATTCGTTTAGTGATAGAATGGGTAAGGGAGCTGTTGAAGGTTTTATTCCTGATATGTCAACGGGAACAAATTCTGACCCTGGTTATATTCAAAGGAAGGCAATGTATAATGATGAAACAAAAGCAGAGAATAGTTTTACCGTAGCAGTACCTCTTAAAGGTACATTTGGATTTTGTGATTATGATAAAGTTTTGTATGGTCTTAAAATTAGATTTCAACTACAAAGGAATGATAATGTAAATAGGTTGCTTTTTGGGGCTGAAAATGCTTTTGGTGACAATAATAAATTTGTTATTAATGATTTGTGTTGGTATATCAGTGAATATACTCCTAATCTTAAAACGGAAGAGATGTTAAATAAAAGACTTAACTCAAAGACCCCGCTAAATGTATCATACCTTAAAAGAAGATGTCAACACGTTAAACTGGAACACACTACCTACACTTGGAATTTAGGTGTTCTTCAAGGAAAGCCACGATACCTCTGGCTCATTTTTTAAAAACCAGATGGGGAGGACGGTACTAATAAGAATAATGCGCTGTGTGATAATGCTAAGGTGAAACAACTTCGGGTTTCTCTTGATGGAACATTTTATCCACGAGATAGATTGGAAATTGATTGGGAAAAAAATGATTATGCGGAAGCCTACAAGTCTTACCAAAAGGTGTGTGAAAGTAATGGTAATAATAACCCTATTTTGGATATGGTTGCGTTTCAAAAACTTTATACAATCTACACAATTGACCTGAGTTCTCAAAAGGAAACTATAAAGTCTAATAGAGTGGATACTTCTCTATACATTGAAAGAGGAGAGAATGAAGAAGTTGATGCTTATTGTTTGCTTTTGGAGGAAACAGAATTACAGATTAATACAGATAATGGTGTTATGATTAATATCACATCGGTTTTTTCTCATAAATAAATGGTAGGGGTATATGTTAATCAAATCAATCTTAATAAATTAACATCTTGTATTCAAAATCAAAAGCCTTGTATTATTAATGTTAATACAATTCAAAGAAAAGGAGCTGTAAGAATTGATGTTTTACTCAGACACACACAAGTAAAAACACTAAATGATACTGGTTCACTTAAAACTAAAATGACAAAACCTATGTTGAAGAAATATTCAATAGACGAGTCAAGAGGAGGATTTCTCCCGTTTCTAATTCCTTTATTTGCTGGTTTAAGTGCGGCTGGAGCATTGACTGGTGGTATTTCAGCAGCGGTAAAAACTGCTAACGAAAGGAAGGCACAACTAAAAGCTCAAAAAGAATTGGAAAGACATAACAAGGAGTTGGAGAAACAAATTAGTGGAAGTGGTGTAATTGTAGATTTTGCTCAAAAACTTGAAAGTCTACCTGATAAAGCTAGATTGTTGGTTGGAGATATGCTTTCCTCTATCGCTCAAGCGGGTGTTAAACTAACTAAACGGGGTAATGGATTGTATCTTTCTCATAAAGAAATGGATAAATGGTTTAAACAATTTGGAAAGAATACAACGTCAAATATAGAACTAGCTAAGTATTGTAAAACACTAAAAATTGATAATGTGTTTTTTTTTTTGAGAGATGAATTAATACATATAAATAAGAATCCAAAGAATATTATTATGAATTTAGACACAGAATGGTTCTCATTGGGTTTGTATTCATAATAGTCAGGATAAATATTATTTTGATAGTTATGGTATGCCACCACCTGTTGAAGTAATACAATTCTTACAGAATGGTGTTTATCAAACATTTCAAGTTCAAGAAATTAATTCTAAATGTTGTGGTCAATTATGTTTATATGTATTATTTCAACTCAACAATAATGAAAATTTTTATGATATCATTTTTAATCTAATATAAATGACTTATGTTGGAAAAGATGGTTCTATCTTTGGAAAATCCTCTCAGGATATTGATTTATCAAATTATTATACAAAGGCACAGGCTGAACGACAAAAATATAGTATAAGTAAAAATATTAATATGAAGAATACTTATAAATTAATCAATTATCCAAACCCTACAGATGCGAATGACTTAATTAGATTCAGTGATTTATCACAATATATATTTTTAAAGAAAACAGCACGTTTTGTTAAACAAGTAAAATTTACAACCACAACACCTGGTTATACTGACCTGACCATACACCTTTCCTCATTGAATTTAACTACCTGCTTACAATTGAATTTTATAACGAAGGACATATAGTTAATATGCGAATTAATAAATGGGGGTATGATATGCCTGATTTAGGGTATAATTAGTATTTTTCAATAAACTTAGAAGACCTACATGATTTGAATCAGTCTCGTAAAGAAGAATATTATCCGCTTGGCGAGGATAAGGATTTATGTGGAAGTACAATTAGTAAACAACAAATACTTGATTTTAAGAAAAGAAAAATATATGATAGTATAGCGATGGTTCGCATGACAAAGAAGGAAGGTAATGAGATAAGGATAGAAAGCCGAGGAATACAAACCGATTAGGTAGTGGGAAGATGGGGTGGTATTACCTGTCATAATATTAATCTCACATATATTTCTGATACATAAATGGCAGGAAAAAGACTACAAGAGAATTATAATTTTTGTATTCAGGGATACCTACAAGAAAAGGGTGCTCGGTATTACATACCTTATGATTTGGAGCATATACATGGGAATTTTGTCATAAAAAACTGGCCTTATACTGATATTGCTAAACCCACAAATAGAGACTTGTTTAAAATATTAAATAAAAATAAACTTCTCAAAGTTATGAAATATAAAACTCTTTTAGAAATCGTCAACAAATCTTATTGGTATCCTATAATGAGAAAAATAATTATAGATACAAGAATATCTCAAAATCCAGATGAGTATATGTATAATATTCTTTGGGGCTCAAGCTCAAGGGTAGCAAGGGATGAGGAAGGAGTTGAAGAAGAGAAGGAGGAAAGAGAGAAGGAGGAGAAGGAGGAAAGGGAGAAAAAGGAGAAGGAGGAAAGGGAGAAGGAGGAGAGGGAGAAAAGGGAGAAGGAGGAAAGAGAGAAAAGGGAGAAGGAGGAAAGAGAGAAAAAGGAGAAGGAGGAGAGGGAGAAAAAGGAGAAGGAGGAGAGGGAGGAAAGGGAGCAAAGAGAGAGGGAGGAAAAATATAAAAAGATGGAAATCAGTGAGATTCGTAAAAGATTGAGTGTATTACAGCAAATAAATCAATCAACGTACCGAAGAGGAAAATAAAGAATTAACAACTCTTACTAAGATAATGATTTTAAAAATGGTTGAGATGAGTTCAGCGAGGAGATTTACATGAAGAAGACAAAGGTCATATAGTTGATGATGTTGGTGTTATTGACTTTAGTTAGTTTTTATTTGTAAATAAATGGAGGAGAGAGTGAAGGCATTCCTAAGGATTCTTTATGTTTTAAAAATTAAGATAGAAATGTATATGTTGAAAACCAAAAAGGTTTTGATACTCTGTCGGAATTTTTCTGATAAATAAATATGAGTTATTGTCTCAAATGTAAAAAGAAAACCAAATCTACAAATATCTCATGTTAAAGCTAAAAATAATAGAGTTTATCAAAAAGGAATATGTGAAGTGTGTGGCTCTAAAAAGTGCCAATTCATCTCTCCTAAAAGTGGAGGAGACATACAAAAGTTTCTGTCAGGAAGTAAATTTACAACAACTGGAATTCCTGGGGAACTACATCTACCTGGATATTCTTTCTGTGGTCCTGGAACAAACCTGGATAAAAGATTAGATGAGGCTAACAATCCTAAACCTTGGTCCGAGCCGATAAATAGGGTTGATGAAGTGTGTATGAAGCATGATATTGCTTATGGGAATACCACTACATTGGATGAAAAACATGAAGCAGACAGAGAAATGTTGTATAATTTGTCCTTGATACGAAATCCTACATTGAGAGAGAAAGTTGATAGGTTTATTGTGAAAAAAATGATAAGTGCTAAATTGAAACTTGGTCTTGGTTATTTCCCAAAAAACTATTAAACTCCAATGATGTTATCAAGACTGAGGAGCTTTTGGCTAATGAATTACATAAACCTATAATCACAAAGTTTAAAAGAAGGAAAGTTTATTCTAAATACACCGACCACATATGGTCCGCTGATTTAATCGAACTAAATAATGATAAGGGATACAGGTATGCTTTAACCGTTATTGATTTGAGGAGTAGATTTGCCTGGGTTGTTCCTTTGAAAAACAAGAGAGGTAATACTTTAATGTTAGCCTTTAAGCTAATATTTGATAGGAATAAAAGGAAACCAAAGAAGTTATGGACTGATGAGGGAACAGAGTTCTATAACAAAATATTTATGAAATTTCTTAAGGGGGAGGGTATTAAATTATACAGCACCTTTAATGAAGGAAAAGCAGTTGTTATTGAGTGTTTTAATCGTACTTTGAAAGAGAGACTATATAAAAAATTCACACAACTCGGTTCTCAAAAATGGGTGTATTTAATTCAGGATATTGTAGATAATTACAATAATACAGTTCATTCATCAACAAAATCAAAACCATCGGAAACATTTACAAAATTAGAATATGAAAAGGAGATTAATTTGAGAAAGCCCAAGTTTAAAGTTGGTGATATTGTAAGAATATACAAATGGAAAAGTCATTTTGAGAAAGGTTATACACAAAAATGGATTCGTGAATTATTTAAAATCATTGATGTAATGGATACAGTCCCTTGGACCTACAAATTATATGATTTAAATGGAGAAGAAATCTTGGGTTCATTTTACTCGCAAGAATTACAAAAAACACAAGTAAGCAGATAATACCCTTGAAAATAATAAATAAATAAAAAAAATGTAATGGGGATACGTTTTTAAATCTGTGAACCCCAAACACAGAATCCCACAACTTTTTAGTTGGGGCTTAACTTTTGTGTGTGTATAATGGGGATACGTTTTTAAATCTGTGAACCCCAAACACAGAATCCCACAACTTTTCAGTTGGGGCTTAACTTTTGTGTGTGTGTGTATGTGTGAGTGAGTCATAATAATATACAAACCCTAACCCAACCCCATCCCGAACCCAACCCCATCCCGAACCCAACCCCATCCCTAACCCAACCCCATCCCTAACCCAACCCCATCCCTAACCCAACCCCATCCCTAACGCAACCCCATCCCTAACCCAACCCAACCCAACCCCATCCCTAACCCAACCCCAACCCCATCCCTAACCCAACCCATCCCTAACCCTCACATTCAAAATCCCAACCCTAACCCAACCCCATCCCTAACCCAACCCCAACCCTAACCCTCACATTCAAAATCCCACCCTAACCCAACCCCATCCCTAACCCAACCCCATCCCTAACCCTCACATTCAAAATCCCACCCTAACCCTAACATAATCTTTTTTTTTCTTCTTTTTTAAATACGTATTTCATTTATTTTTTTCCTCTTCTGCCAATTCTGTCTTTCAAGGCTTTCAAGTTTGAAGAAGTAGAAATGGGAAGAAAGAATTTTCCAGCATTTTCTTCCTCGAACTTTCTTGATATTGCTTAAATCAAGCGTCATTAAACAAAGAACATTGTTCATTGCTTTAGAATGCAAAGAGTCTCCAAGATGGACCCCACAGGTAGAGTCTCCAAAATAAAACCAACTTTCCAAGTTCCCAAGGTATAACCACATTCCTGTTGAGCCTCCAAGATAGGTATCACATGCCGAGTCATCAAAACAAAACCCCCATTCCGAGTCTCCAAAAATATAACCATCTTTCCAAGTCTCCAAGGTAGAACCACAATTTTCAGAAATATTGGGGGTTTCCGTGATAAGTCTCACATAGTATAACTGCGGACCATCAGAGAAAACTTCCCTTTCCCAATTTTTTAGGGTTTCTATGATGTGTCTCACATAGTATAACTGCAGACCATCAGGGAGAACTCTCCTTGCCCAATTTTTTAGGGTTTCTGTGATGTGTCTCACATAGTATAACTGCGGACCATCAGGGAGAATTCCCGTTTCCCAATTTTTTAGGGTTTCTATGATGTCTCACATAGTATAACTGCGGACCATCAGGGAGAACTCTCCTTGCCCAATTTTTTAGGGTTTCTGTGATGTGTCTCACATAGTATAACTGCGGACCATCAGGGAGAATTCCCGTTTCCCAATTTTTTAGGGTTTCTATGATGTGTCTCACATAGTATAACTGCGGACCATCAGGGAGAACTCCCCTTTCCCAATTTTCAGAAATTTGTGGGTCTCCAATGTATGACTTGTATTCTGGCTCATCAAGGTAGAACTTGTTCAGTGGGTTTTGTTTTGATAACTCACAACAAATATCATCATGGTAAAACTCTTTTTCAGGATTTTGTGGATCTCCAAGGTATAACTCTTTGGCTGGGTCATCAAGGTAGAACTCATTCTGGGGGTCTTGGTTGTTCAAAATGTCTTCAAACAAAAAAATAACTTCATCCCAAGTTATGTTAAAAGCAGAATTTTCATTTCGTATCTCAGATACAATTTCCTGTGAAAGAAAATAAATGTATTAATTTAATACAATATTTTTATTTGTATTAATCAAGCTCTATGAATATTAAAATAAACGTTGTTAACTCTTACACGAGTCTCATCGAAAAAAATAAAAATAATAATAATAATAATTAATTAAATAAATAAATAAATAAATAAATAAATAAACAAACTTACCTCCATTGATAAGAGGTTCGAGTGCAGTTCATCAATCTGAAGGTTGAGTTCTACACAGGTAGTAGGACTCCAAGGAATAGCAAAGTTATCCCAATTCCATTTCGGCATCGTAGTCCATTCTCAAGTGAAGCAGAAAGCGTGTTTGAAAAAGCCTGTGTGGTCGGTGCCTTTTCTAAGAAGGGCTGGGTGTGTCATTTCCTGTGGAAATTCCCTGGGTAAACCTGGGTGTGTCTTAACTGGAAATTATGTGATGGAAATTCCCTGAAAATGATGTAATGTATTACCTGGAAATGATACAATGCTGAAGAGTTTATAAAGTGGGTGGGGCTTAGCAAAAGTGGGCGGAGCTTAGCAAAAGTGGGCGTGGCTTAGTAAAAAGTGGGTGGGCTTAGCAAAAAGTGGGCGTGGTTTAACAAAAGGTGGGCGGGGCTTACCAAAAAGTGGACGGAGCTTAACAAAAAGTGGGCAGAGCCTACCAAAAAGTGTGTGGCACTGGAGGCGCTCAAACAAGAACATTGAGGGAGGTTTATCATTTTATCTCAGCTCAGTTAAAATATCTTGATAAAGAACCAAACTCAAACATATACTTTGTTAATATATTAGATGGTGAAGAGAGTTGTAGGAGAATTAAATTATTTCCCACGCATAAACAAATATTTGTAGGATCAATGTTTGAGTGGTCTACTCGTGATCATTGATAGTAAGAGTACCATAAGACCAAGGGAGGATCATTGTTTGAGTGGTCTAATGAACAACATTAAGGATAGGTGTCAAAAGGCTAAAAGCTTCGTAAAGAGGTGAGAGGAAAATTAACATGTAAGTGAATGGGTCGATGTTTGAGTGGGTCAAAGATAATTTGCCAGATGATATGTAGATGAAGGATTATAGGTCTATAAGGGAAAACAAATATTTGTAGTGTTTGAGTGGTCTAATGAACAACATTAAGGATAGGTACTATAGACAAAAGGTTCATAAAGATTAGGGTGGGAGAAATAGAGGTGTTAATGGGCAATGAGGTTAAGAGGAAAATTAACATGTAAGTCAATGGGAAAATGAGAGTGTCCCAGAAGCAACATATATACACTACTAGTGATGGAAATGAATGTGGAAGGAAGTAGAGGACGGGGAAGACCGAGAAAGACTTGGCTAAAGATGGTCGAAGAAGAAATGCGGGCAAGGGGGTTAACAAGGGGAGATGCAGAAAATAGGGCAAAATGGAGAAATTGTCATGGGGACCGCAGGGCTAACCCCCGCTCTTGCAGGGAAAATGGCCTTTAAAATGCCTGTTGTTGTTTGTTGCTGTAACACAACAAAATTTGAAAATGTCAAGGGGTGTGATTATTTTATGAAGGCGCTGTAAATGACCTTTGAGAGAGAATGGCTAACAGTGCCTGTGTTTCATTGCCAGCTTGGTCTTCTTCTTTCATATGCAGCATAAGGTTGCGGGGTAACATAATTGGCCGAGGATGTGGCATTGCCGCGGATGCAATTCTCTCTGTAGGTTGGGCAGGAATTTGGAATTTGGCCATAGGTCTGACGATAGCTTGCCTACTCTTCGCGAAGGACACCATGGGATGTTTAACGTCCATCCCAGGGACGGGACGGCACACACATTGATGGATCGCCCTACCTGTACAACACCGGGATGACAGTTTATAGCCGGGTCGGGATTCAAACCCAGGATAGACAGCTTAGAGGCAAGTGTGCGTACTTTTCGGCCATGCGAGCTTGGTGAGGGAGTTCATTCAGGATGCATTAGATTCTGTAATGCTTAGATATGGAAAAAGGTCTTGCAGAAAGTAGAGCAATTGGCAAATCGCTTCCACGTTTCACGTAAAAGAAACATTTCACTGAGCCAACATTCCTATCAATCTGCAGGAGTAGGTCTCATGCTGCATCCACTGTCATTTGCTGTTCTTTCCATCCCACAAAATAATTTCTTTCATTACAGAAGGAGTAACAGAGGTGATCAAGGCCAGCCCACAATCTTTCTCACCACAACCTTGGCATAGCTGTCACCGTCTTGTCTATGTCCGATCTAATCCCAAGGCTGGAATACCAATTGGCCATTGGCCAATCCCTGAAGCTTTCTGGCCCGATCAAAACCTGCCAGCACTGGTAAGGTTTGCACGGTCCTTAAATCCTCAGGACTACTTTCAAGGTCTTCATACCTACATTTATCTTTATTTGACCTTTGGCGTCTAATGCTGTCATTTGTTACTGACGTTTACTCCATCTGTTGTCCAACAGGAGGGCACAGAGGTAGACCACTCACTTTTGAGCTGTATAGTCTGGATTTGAATCCGTACCCGACTATAAATTGTCAGATTGGTGCTTCATAGGCAGGACGTTGTATCACAAAGTGTTCTGGCTCTCAGATGGAGTTAAGGTGGGAATCAGTTTGCCGGAATTAGCTGGTGAATGCTAAAGTTCCTATGGTATCTTTTGATTAAGAGGAAGCAAGTTATTTCTGGCACCCTAATGAAATTTCAAATCCATAAAATTCAGGGGCACTACATTAGCGGCACAGCTGCCCCTCACTTCTCTTTGGTATGCAGCACATGGCTGTGAGTTACATCGTTTGCTGGGGTGAATATGTGCCACTGATGCAGTGCCCCCTTTAGGTTAGAATAGGAATTTTTGAATTTGGCCAGGGTGTCGGCGATATCTTGCCTCCTCTTCGCAAAGGGCATCGTGGGATCTAAGTCCACCAACTAATGCTGGAAAACCAGTTTATTGTATTGTTTATTGTCCCAGTGTATTTTCCATCTGAGGGACGGCACACACTGACAAATTGCTCTGCCCGCAAGACACCAGGATGACCGTTTATAGCTGGCCCGAGATTCAAACCCAGGCTAGACAGCTCAGAGGTGAGCGTGTGCACCTGACTGGTGATACAACTAGTGGCCACAATCTTAAATTCCGGCCAAACAAACTAATGACTCTACATACTCATAGAAACATGTCTTTAATAGCACTGATATTTGTGTTGAACTCGTGTGTTTGAAAATTTTGCTTTGGGAGAAAATAAAATGAATCTCATGTTTTTAAGGATCTTCGTGTTTTCCTGGCTTGGTGCACCATTCCCATCCCTGCACTCATTTCTTTCTCCACCACATTCTTCCTGTTTCCTGGATAACCCTCAGCCACCACGCACAGCTCATCCTATTGTAAAGTTTTCTTGCACCGATTGTGAACCGATGGTCATCGACAAGTTACCCTTTGACAAGTACGAGTTGGAGGCATCACCCCTTACTCAGTACATCCTCGAGAGAAAGTCTCCACACACCTGCTGGCAGGTGAATACAAAACACTGATATCATTTCAGTTTTGCTGTTTTACTTACATTATCAACTTTGGCCAACAATATTATCGTAACTCAAAAAACACATTCTGATTTATCCCATATAAATTTAGAATTATTTGATTTGCATTGAAGAATGAGCTGATGGCTAATCTTTACCTTCTTTACAGGTATTTGTCCAAAACAGTGCTAAGTACAGCGATTTGGGTTGTCCATTTGGTTACCTGAAAGCAAGCACCACACTCACCTGTGTGAACATTTTTGTCATGCCCTACAACTACCCTGTTTTGCTTCCACTGCTAGGTAAGATACCCGTCCGTTTGCGTACACCCCTGGCCATCTTTATCGCATCTTCTGTGAAATTTTAATTTGCCAAAATCATGTCGATGTATTGTATGGATTGGTATTATTGGATTAAAATGCAGATTGTCCAAGGCTATTTATAATTAAATTATTCCCCTTAGAAGTTGATGAGATGTGTGCTTGGGATTTATATCAGGCATGAGGAATTTCCTGTTGTACATCACTCAGTCACTACATGTACATTGTACATCTACATTGTGAGAATTGTCCCATACAGTATGGTAATAAGCCGTGCCAATGGTGTCCACAATTGTATACCCTTGTGCTTTTAAATGAGCACATTTCTCATTACTACAAGAATTACAGAGAAATGTTATATCAAAAGCTCTTTCACACTCTCTTATATCAAAAGCTCTTATATCAAAAGCTCTTTTAGCTCTTTCACGAGCCTCGATCTTTTATACAAAAAAAACAAAAAAAAACACGAAACTCCACATTTACCATGTTCTAGCTCTATGATTTACCACTTGCAGGGTTGTTACCTGCACCACCGAAGATGGATGGAGGTTATGTTTTCACCCCTGTCTGTTTGTTTGTCTGTTTGACTGTGAACAAGATATCTCAAAAAGTTGTGGACGGATTCGGACGAAATTTGGTGGAGATGTGGTGTATGTGATACGGACGAAATGATTAGATTTTGGTAAAGATCTGGATTGGGATCCGGCTAGTATAATTTTTTAAGTGATTCTTCGCCATTGAGAGATGGGGCGAAAAGTGGGAAATAACATTATATTTGAAAAAGTTGTGGATGAGTTATGACTAAACTTGGTGGACGAGTTGGTAAGGCGACAAGAACAAGCCAATTAGGATTTTGGTTCAGATTTTGTTTAGATTTTGGTCTGAATCGAGATCCGGCCTATCGGTGGAATACAAAACGAACTGTTCAGCCTGGTGGAGGTATGCATTCTACCCAGTTCCGTTCTTGTTATTCCCGAGTCTTTCTTCGACGTCGTCCCGATTGTTGTTAATGCCAGGTATTTCATGAACGATGTCATCGGCAATTTTCACCTCGGGTTCATACATGTATGGTATGACAGCACCTTCTACATCATGATTTTGACTATTGTCGTAATCTGAGGATTCTTGATTAGAAAATTATTCGTCAAATTCACTTCCTGACGAGCCTGAGGTGAGTTGTGTGGCCATTAGTCTATGCGTGCCGAGAAAATCGTACTGGTGATGACGTCACAGAGGACACAATGCCCTTGGAGGTTTTCCGGAATTTTTATGGGAGGTACCAGCCAGGTTGGCTTTTTTAAATCTTTAACACCTCAAATAATTATGAGAATTAAAAACCACATTCAGTTCTTTGTTTATTACTTACAAATCAATCACAGTGTTGACATGGGTGTTGACGTGTCGATATCAGAGCGATGTCAAAAATGCCTTCGGATTACTTATTTACCTAATTTTCTGATTGATTATATTCCAAGCAGCTTCCCCTTTCTGAACAACTTTTGAATTCCAGTGATGCAATTAGCAAAATTATCTCTCGTAGTTGCTCAGCATCATTTAATAATACGGTAGCAGACTCGGTCTCCCTAATGGGCGATGCGAGACTGCCGGAGATCAACTCCTAAGATTCTGAGCAGACGTGTATTGCGCACAAGTAAGAACTCTGTGCCACGGTGTGATTATGATTGATTAACTTGGCTGCCCAACAGGTTCTGTGTCCTCGTCCGCATTTCAAGGGGAATTTTGTTATGCTGGAGCTCAAAATCCACAGTGATAATGCTTTAAATAGAATAGGTTTAATTCATAACTATTGGGATGGAGATATACAACCTCTCCACTCCACCAAATTTCATGCCGAATCAGTCCATAACTTTCTGAGATATCCTGCTCATAGACAAACAAACAGACAGACAGGGGTGAAAACATAACCTCATCCAGAGTCGGAGGTAAAAATCGGGGATATAGCACAACCCTGAGGCGCTATGCCTGCCGATGTTCAGGGTAATCATCTAATAAATATTCGAACCAATTTTGAGCACCTGTGGTCTGTCTAAAAGAAAATGCAATATTCAATTACAAATCGAACAATAAAGATAAAGTGCTTCGATTTTAAAAATAAGTTTGTGAGGTAAAATGGTATTAAATGCTTCCTGTACTTTTTTAGGGACAAATAAACTGCAGGAACCTGCTCATGAAGAGAAGTTAAGTGTGAATATGTCCTCTGTAGCACAGGAAATGGGCTAGTAAATAATAAAGTGAATCACATTGGTTAAATGATCACTAAACAGATGGGCCACTATGAATCCAAAGTTGCTGGAATAATGGGAAATTTACGTGACTCAAGCCACCAGGAATTTCAAGCCCTTCAATGAAGGCAAAATCATCTATGTGTCCATGTTTATGATCTGAGGTGGTATAGTCTGTTATATAATGGCTTCTGTTATATAATGTTAATGGATCTGTTATATAATGTTATATAATCTGTTATATAATGGCTAACCCCCGCTCTTGGCTAACCCCCGCTCTAGCGGGGAAAATGGCCTTAAAACGATCATTCATTCATTCATTCATTCATACCAATGGCTAATAAACTACTTTTCCTTATTAGTCCCCTACCGATTTTAGCAGACTTATTAGTCTCCTTATTAGGACTACAGGTTTCCTCTTTGTCTGTCTGTCCCACCTGTGGTTTTCCAGACTTTTTCCCCATACTTTAACATATTCTACTGAAACTTGCTGCATGGCTTTATTATGATAAGTTACAGAACAAGTTTGAGTTTTGTGGAGTTTCGTCAATTTTTCATGGAGCTGTGCCATTTTTGGACTTGGAGAATTTCACATGTTATACATGGGTCAGTTTTCCAGACTTTTTCCCCTTACCCTTTAATATATTGAACTGAAACTTGGTGCATGGCTTTATTATAAGTTACATAAACTGCAACTTATTCTGTAGATTTGCATACATAAAACAATTTGTCCTACTGTATATGGCTCACAATTCCTGGGTGCTTGGAACAAGAATATTCATTGGAACCGGAAGCGGACATTTATTGCAACAATTCTTCCTCTTGTTTATTCCCTTTTCCATGCATCGACGCAGACGATTTATTCAAAGTGCACAAGCTGAAGCCACCACTGAAATGGCGTCAGTCATTTGACAACTACCTGAAGGCCATGCCTCCTTATTACTTGATGGTAAGTTGAAATCTCTTTCTCAGTATCTGACACCTGGACCACACAGGTTGTAAATGGTTTTGTCTACAACTCTGTTATTTATGAGTGAAGTCATGAAAAATGGAACACTTATGTAAAAATCAGCAGTGGAAAATTTTCTGCCTTTAAACAGTTCGTCACAGTGTGACGCATGTGACACTTCAGGGGACGGAATCATTATTTTCCCCTTCTACAAATTAACATGAAGGCACAAATTAATCATTTGATGTTTGAGAAGAGCTAATGGTTGAAGCTGTCTCAGGCATATTTTTTCATATTTTTGTAACTCTTACTTTTGGAATAAATTAGGGGTGTGACGGACGTGACATAAGGGGATGGAAATTTTTGGTTGATTTTCTCATACAAAATTTTTATGATGTGATATGTTTATTGAATTTTACTTATAGACTTCAACAGAGAATGGTATCTACAACAGAAAAATGCAAAAGATATAGTTATTCTGTTACTTACCATTTGTAAAGGAGTAGAGTGATAATTAGTACCACTCAAATTGAGCTCACTTTGAAAATAGTGCCATCTTCCCATCTCAATTACTCCGCAATGAAGAGGGGTAGAACGATAATCTTTTCACTGAAATAAACCTTAGCATTTAAATTTTACATTAAAAAAATAAGGAGACACCTCAAAACCTTCCTGCTAATAATAGTTGATCAAAGAAATGTCATAGTCTAACTACTTTACATTTTAATGCCAAAAATACCCCCTTTTTTGGCTTTTAACCTGTCAAACAAGAACCAAAAATTGTTATATTGCACTGAAGTTGTCTCTGCAGGTAGAGGAGACCCCATTACACATCATACAAGTGTAAAATAGTGGATATTTTATTTGTAATAAGAAAATATCAAGCCCTGTATTGAGAAAAATGAAAGTGTTCCATTTTTCGTGACTTCACTCTTATACATTTTTACCTCCGCCGCTGAAGGTGGATGGTGGTTGTTTTCATCCCTGTCTCTTCATATTGTTATGAATTTGGTAGAGCAACATCTAGAGCTAGGTAGATCTGAATAGGTAGGTATTCGGCTGTCGTGACAGGGACTCTACATGTAATAAGTTCTTGATGTTTAGGCGTTTGTCGGGGGAAGATGTATGATTGTGGACCTACCTGGAGGTTCGAGTGTTAAATAGTGAGGGATTAAAGGTAACGCCCCTGTGAGTCTCACCTAGTAGTCAAACCTTTGTCCATTATGGCACTGCAAACCACATAAACATTAGTTAGGTCCTTAGCGCAACATTAAATAATTCCTTTCCCTGACAATGACTTCGGAATAAATGGACAGGAAACCAGGCCAAAAACACCGCCACAATTGGCCGCCACCGTTTACACCTCCAAGGCCTACAAACCTCGCCTGGCACGTGTTATAACACAAGCACCGCGGGGTCGGGGACGGGAGAGTGGAGCATGCCGCAGAGGGCGTGACCTGGGCGAGCCGGCGAGCCGGCGAGTTGGGAGGCTATCATTGGCTGAGGAGTGCGCCAATGTGACGTCATCGGCCAGAGATATTAGCGACGGTCGGACGCCATTTCAGGCAGTTCGTTGAACAGTTGGCACACAGAGCACACGGCAGTTCGCAGCAGTTCGTTGCAGTTCGAGGTTCGTTCGTCGCAGTTCGTTGGCAGTTGGCACACAGCAGGAGAGTTCGTCGGAGTTGGCAGTTGGCACCGAACAGTTGGCACTTGGCTGCCAGCACTCCCAAAAGAGAGTCGAGTCAAGTGGAGTTCGCTTGCTTTGTGCAGCTTACGTTGAACCTTTGGTGCACGGACCTTGTGGAGATCGACCTCGTGTGGAGCCGCTGGCCTGCGTCGGACGCGTGGTGCTTGGAGCGAGGCCTTGTGGAACTTGGAGCGAGGGACCTCGTGGTGTGCGATCGGGGCTTGTGGAACTTGGAGCGAGGCCTCGTGGGTACATCGGGGCCGAAAGGAGCCGGGTGTTGGACGGCGGTCACCAAGACGACAAGGACGAGATAAGGCCGTACCCGCAAATACACTGTGCATAAACCAAAAAGATGTGTTATTTTCGTATTCACCTCCCTCGTATCGTGTTTGATATCTGTTGTGTCTGGGATCCCAATTTAGGCTTATTCGATTTATTAGTATTACCGGCGCGGGCTTTTTCACTGTCTTTACTTATAAATAATAAATCCTTATATTATTTTCTGTATATATCTGAACGCAGTTTTCCTGGGTGTTTGATTTTAGTAGATAAGGCGGCGGGCGGAGCTTTGCTGTGTCCGCCATTCCGCGCGTTTAACTTTGTGTTGAGCTTTAATCCGCCATTGAGTTTTCGCCTCGGGAGTTAAAGTCTCGCAAATCGGCCATCCGTAACTGTGGTGTTAATCACGGTTGCGTAACAAGTGGTGTCAGGAGTGTAGGATTTGAACCCGTTGGACAAATTTTTTTGTCCGCGGCGAGACATCGACACGGTCGGGCGTACATTGCGCCCGACGTTCGAACGCAAGATTTTTATAGTTGAGGCGGAGAAATTTAATAATCAATCGGGCAAACGGAGCGCGATATCGCGTCTTCGTCAAATTTAAATTGTTTCAGGAATTATTAAAATAAATACGCGCGCGGGAAACAATCTTCCGGAAAGCGGATGTCGGAAATTGATGAGATGGAAGTACGCAGCGAGGCCTCCGTCAGCATCGGGAGTGAGCCGGAAATAGGGGAATTAGATGTCGAGGTGAGCCTTGGAACCTCCCCCGTCCCGAGCACGAACTTATCCCCCTCCCCCACCGGGGAGCCGGGAACAAGTGGGACGGCCCCGATAGATCTCCAGACCATAGTAAATTTAATAAATGCTCAGAGGGCCGAGGGTGAGCGAGCCAGTCGGGAATGTAGGGAAGGAATGAAGGGAATGAGTGATCGATTGGAGGAACAAATTGAAGGGATGGAAAATAAAATGAGTAAGAAGATGGGAGGAATGGAAAGAAAAATGGAGTCGCAGGGGAAGGAATGGAGGGAAGGACTGAAGGACATGAGTGACCAAATTAATGGATTAAAAAGGGAAATGGCAATTGTGGTAAGTGTACAGGTGAGCGGAGAATGTCCACAGTTCGATGGGGAATGTGTACAGGTAGATGGGGAATGCCTGCAGGTAAACGTGGAGTGTCCACAGGTGAGCGGGGAAGGAAATTTGGAATGTGAGAGTTGTAATGGGGAATGTTTCCCACATTCTGGCCTGGTTGTTTATCGGGACCGTGTGGATGTCACAACACCCCAACTGGGGGATGAATTTGGAATTGTGCAGCACCAGGGCGGTGGTGCGGAGCAAGAGGGGGTAGAGTTTTTGGGGGTCCGTGCAATGGAGCCGGACCAGGTATTTATTGGGGATATTGATCAAAGCCTGGCGGGGCCAGGAATGATTTGTGGAAATGATGAGGATGAGGATGATTCGATCCAGCGGCCGGAGACCTGTGACAGTCCCATGGAGGTAGAGCTTGTCCAGGCCCAAAGGAGTCTGGGGGAAGAGGTGAGTTGGTCCAAGGAGGTGGTTGGAATGACCGAGGGGACGCTCACTGTACACTGCTATTTGGAAACAGAGGCTCCAAAATTGGACAACCAGTTGGGGGAGTGTGTTGGCTCCGGGCTGGATTTGGATCGTGGAGGATCGGGAGATAGAGCTTCTGGAGATTTGGTCCCTGTAGGGAATTTGGATCAACTGCAGGGAGGGGCAGAACAACCGGTGGTAGAGGTTGTTCCCTGCAGCTGCGGTTTGGCAGTGGGAATGAAAATTTGTAAAATAAAATTTAAAATAAAATTACAATGGGAACTTGATTTGGAGCAGCCATGGTTGGGATTGGTCCCCAGGCTGCGGGATTTGAACATGGAGAGGTCATGGGTGATGGCCTCGGGCAAAAGTTGCCATTTTCAAAATTTGGGTATGCCGGCCAGCTGGGGGGCTGTGATGGCGAGATTTGGACGTGGGGTCCAGCCTTGGGTGTCGAGGTACGACCTGGGTCCCACGGGGGGTCTGGTGAAGTGTAGCGTCCCTTGTCCGTCGGGGCGCCGTCCGAGCTGGTGGCTCGGGCCGGCAGGGTCACCGGACCCTGGTGGGGGTTAAGACCTCCAGGGAGGTCCGAGGTGGTTTCTCAAGCCTGTGATGGCAAATATTGAGGACCACTAGGGGGAGGTGTTGTGGGTCGCGCTTTGGTGGTGGCACCGCAGATGGCCAGCTTGGGCCTGATGTAGTGATCACCCGGGCATGCGACCTGACACCCTCTCCCTGAGACTTTGGGACAACTAGCATGTGGTGACCTGGCATGGTGGTTGGTCTATGGACGCGGGTCAAACCGAATGGACAGGGATGGAGATAGCCTGCCGGACAACCATTGGGGCATCTGTGGAACGTGATGGTGTGAGTGACCTTCCACAGATGCTCCGTTATGATTTATGGACTCTCGGGTTGGGAAGAGAGCCATGGGGATGTGAATCGGGAGATGTGTAACGAGCCGAGCATATGGGCCATGCTCGGCTGGCATGTGTATGGCAAAGCATCCTTCTTTGGTGAGGTTAGTGAAATGTGACAAATGGTTGGCATGGGTAATCTGTGGGTTAGATGGAAATTTAAGGGTGGATTTTGAAATGCCATGGTGGACACTGTACAGTGACGCCATTATTGATCCAGGTGTGTAGACCAAAGTGTTGGAGGCTGATGAAATTAATAGGGTAGCAAGACACAGCTTTCAACTGGTTGCGGGGGCAACTGTGCTGATATTTGGGACGCGGGATGATGGGGATGTAGTTGTGTAGCCTGAGGGTCAACGTGGTGCTGTGCGTGTCCGAGGTGTGTGGACCATGTCTTCTGGGTGGGTCTCCTGGTGGAGCATGGCTGTTGACGACCTTGGTGTGGTCAAGTGTGGGTGAGCACTGGGGGGCTGCAGTTCTGTAGTCGGACTGGGGGATGATGGGGAGGTGCAGGGGACGTGGCTGTAGGGATGCCACGCACTGCGACCGTGCCCCCCAGGGCCGAGGTTGTGTGTGTGGTAGTGTGTGTTGTGGCAGCAAGTGCTCACCACATTGGCCAGCTGGGGCTGCTGCAGCTGTGTTCCTCGCAGGGGGGCCGAAGGATGGATGGTGGGTCGCGCCCTTATGGACACTCATGGGCCATGTTGGCGTTTTGACTGCTCACCTTGTCCCGGTGACCCTTGCACGGTAGAGGTGCAGAGCTGTCGTGGCCACAGGTAGTTGTGTAGCGAGGATCACGTTGGATGCGGATCCACATACCTGCCAGTGTAGTGGGGACAAAAGAGAAATTTGGAAGTATTTGGTAGGCCCAATGTGAAATTTTGGGAATTGTATGGGTGGATTGCACTTTGGACCTGACCAACCTGCAACTACCTGCACTTGAGGTGAGTGTTTTGAGGAGTACTGCCCCAGGCTTCAGGACTTGCTTTGGAAATTGGGGACATGTAAATTGGAGTTGGGAGGCGGGTGAGAGTGATGACATGGCCGGTGAGGGGATGGAATGGGAGCCACAGTGTCTTGTGGGTGGCGTATGTTTTTGTATTGTGGTTAGGTGTTTTGATGTGGTCGTGAGAGTGGAACCTGGAGAGTGAGTGATGATTATTGGAGATAATGAGGGGCGATACTTGTGCTTTTGGAAATGTGCTTTTGGAAATGTGTGATGGTTTAAATGTGAACTGGGGGATTTCACATGTGGCAGGCCATGGCAAGCCTTGTAACACCTTTTACACCAAGAATTGTACTGAATTGTGCTGAGTTGTGTGGAGAATTGAATGGCAGCGGGGGAGGAAGTGTGTTTTGGGGTCTTGTGGGTGGGGAAGGTGTGTGTGTCCGCAGGTACAGAGCAAGCTCTGAGGAGCGATGCCTGCGGGCCCCCCTCTGCGGCAATTACCCCTGGCAGCCGGTGGTAACTGGAAATTGGAGCTCGTCGGTGGAGGGTCTGGTTGGGCGCCGCGGGGTGAGGAAGTCCCCCGGTGACCCGTGTTGCTGCACGAAAGCAGGAGGCAAAGGAGCCTGGTGTGTGTGGAGACCCTCACCGGCGAGGTAACGGCGGAAAGGGGCTGTTGGGCTGTCACGGGGCCAAGAGGTAAAGGGGGGGGGGGGGGCAATGAACTTGTAAGTCGGTTGACTTGTTTTTGGGACTGCGGGCACCACAGCCTGAAGCGCCCCCACCATCTTTTTGTGCGGTACCTCCCCGCTGCCTAGTTGAGGAATGCACACACACGTGAATGACATCAATGCCATGGTCCTGCAGGGGGTGTATTGAAATAAGTGCTTTGTTGATTTTTGAAATGCCTTGATGACCTATGGAATGAGAATGAGTGGTTAAGGGGTCTGTGTTGCATGAATGTGGGCGAAATCCACCGAGCCGTGTCACTCACCTGTAACATCTGGACAGGGCCCGTGGAAATTTAGGGGGATGCATTGGGGATGGCCCCGCAGGTAAGGTTGAGTCTTGTGGCATCCACCGGGGGACGCGGTCTGTAGACCGGGGTATGTACAAAGGTTAGAGTTTTGAGTTTGGAAAGATGGTTAAGTTTTGTGGTTAAGTTAGTGTGGTGTGTTGTTTGTTTCCTCCCTCCACAGGAACAACGAAGAAAATGTACATACTTGCATGATGGTTAAGGGGTTCAGCATGTTAAGGAAGTGTAGGTAGGTAGTCCGACTCACTTCCCACAGCCCTTCCTGATTTATTTCATAGGTTAATTAAGTGTGTGACAGTAAGTGTTAAGGCTGGAATGGTAGAGCCTGCGGTGAACCTTGCAGGAGCTACGGTTCCAGGGGGGGGGGGCTGTGTTATGAATTTGGTAGAGCAACATCTAGAGCTAGGTAGATCTGAATAGGTAGGTATTCGGCTGTCGTGACAGGGACTCTACATGTAATAAGTTCTTGATGTTTAGGCGTTTGTCGGGGGAAGATGTATGATTGTGGACCTACCTGGAGGTTCGAGTGTTAAATAGTGAGGGATTAAAGGTAACGCCCCTGTGAGTCTCACCTAGTAGTCAAACCTTTGTCCATTATGGCACTGCAAACCACATAAACATTAGTTAGGTCCTTAGCGCAACATTAAATAATTCCTTTCCCTGACAATGACTTCGGAATAAATGGACAGGAAACCAGGCCAAAAACACCGCCACAATTGGCCGCCACCGTTTACACCTCCAAGGCCTACAAACCTCGCCTGGCACGTGTTATAACACAAGCACCGCGGGGTCGGGGACGGGAGAGTGGAGCATGCCACAGAGGGCGTGACCTGGGCGAGCCGGCGAGTTGGGAGGCTATCATTGGCTGAGGAGTGCGCCAATGTGATGTCATCGGCCAGAGATATTAGCGACGGTCGGACGCCATTTCAGGCAGTTCGTTGAACAGTTGGCACACAGAGCACACGGCAGTTCGCAGCAGTTCGTTGCAGTTCGAGGTTCGTTCGTCGCAGTTCGTTGGCAGTTGGCACACAGCAGGAGAGTTCGTCGGAGTTGGCAGTTGGCACCGAACAGTTGGCACTTGGCTGCCAGCACTCCCAAAAGAGAGTCGAGTCAAGTGGAGTTCGCTTGCTTTGTGCAGCTTACGTTGAACCTTTGGTGCACGGACCTTGTGGAGATCGACCTCGTGTGGAGCCGCTGGCCTGCGTCGGACGTGTGGTGCTTGGAGCGAGGCCTTGTGGAACTTGGAGCGAGGGACATCGTGGTGTGCGATCGGGGCTTGTGGAACTTGGAGCGAGGCCTCGTGGGTACATCGGGGCCGAAAGGAGCCGGGTGTTGGACGGCGGTCACCAAGACGACAAGGACGAGATAAGGCCGTACCCGCGAATACACTGTGCATAAACCAAAAAGACGTGTTATTTTCGTATTCACCTCCCTCGTATCGTGTTTGATATCTGTTGTGTCTGGGATCCCAATTTAGGCTTATTCGATTTATTAGTATTACCGGCGCGGGATTTTTCACTGTCTTTACTTATAAATAATAAATCCTTATATTATTTTCTGTATATATCTGAACGCAGTTTTCCTGGGTGTTTGATTTTAGTAGATAAGGCGGCGGGCGGAGCTTTGCTGTGTCCGCCATTCCGCGCGTTTAACTTTGTGTTGAGCTTTAATCCGCCATTGAGTTTTCGCCTCGGGAGTTAAAGTCTCGCAAATCGGCCATCCGTAACTGTGGTGTTAATCACGGTTGCGTAACAATATGTTTGTTTGTATGTCTCTCTGTGAACAGGATATCTCAAAAGGTTGTGAATAGATTTGGATGAAATTTGGTGGAGTGGTTTGGTGTGTGACAAGGACAAAATGATTAGATTTTGGTGAAGATCCGTATCTGGATTTGAGAATTTTTTAATTGATTCTTCAACATTGAGAGACAGGGCAAAAACTATATATAGCACGATATCCCAAAAAGTTGTGGACGGATTCTGCCGAAACTTGGTGGACAGCTTGGGTGTGTGACAAAGACGAATAAATTAGATTTTGGTGAAGATCCAAATCCACGTATGCAAGCTGTTCATGTGACCCATAAAGCAGCCTTGTCCGATGGCATTGATAATATCAGACGTGGACGTCTTGCTTGTCTCGTTCTTTATTACCTGAGCACAAGATGGCTGAAAGAATGCCCACAATGTCAACGGAATAGACAAAGTGATGGCGATAGTTCGTTAATGGCATGGCATTGTAACACTGACCTCAGCATTAACGTCAATCGGTCGGCAAACTGCGTCTCTCAGCCCGAGTGTTTCCAGGCTGAGTTTCCAAGTTTGGGATGAGTTCACGGAGCAGAATCCGATTTGTGGAGAACCAACGTGAACCACTTGATGGAGACATGGTATAGGTTTTTTTTTTTTTTTTGTCTACAGGATCGAGGCTCGTGAAAGAGCTAACATTTATCACACAAGAAATCAAACAGACACACAAAACATATAATAATGGGTAGCGGTAGACATGATGGGGAGAGAAGGGGAAGCACAAATACGACATTTGAGAGCAGGGACTTCGGGAGATCTGTGGGAGGGAGAGGGCTTGGGGGGGGGGGGGCGAGGGGTGGGAGAAGTATAAAACACATGGGCACTGCAAGGACTTCCAGGAAGGAAGTTGGTATTTCAAAAAAGTGGATCTGGGGTGAAATTAGCGGGGGAAGAAAAGATCAAGGTTTTGGATGGGGGAAGATAAGAGATGGTGGTGAACAGCTGTTTTAAAGACCTGGAGGGAGGAGTGGGATTGAAGAGAGTGAGGGAGTTTGTGCCAGTTCCAGTTGCATTTGCTTGGGCATGAAAAACTTATGCGTGTCACAGATTTCCGCATTTGAGGATCTAGAATCAGGCGTAGCCTGGGGGGAGGGAGGACAGTGGGGGAGGTGTGGTAAATATTTTTTATGCCATTGCTATAATAATCCCCCTTGTCTGCTGCAGGGGTCAGTAAACCACTTGCAATGTGGCACGTATACAGACAGAAATTGTAAGCAGTCCCCCCACCCCCTCCGAAAGGGGGAGGGAGAGTTGTTCAGGTGAAAATCGTAAATAGTTTGCTCACCACATCTCCCCCCCAATCACAGTGGTTTGGGAGGGGGATTCTTCATGCCCATGACCTGACCCTGGGTACTACCCATGCAAAATTTTGTGGAGATTGACCCAGCCCTGTTTTTTTTACGATGATTTTCAGACGTACAGACATACTCACATACATTCAGAGAATTGCCCTATTTAATATAGTAGGATGCCTGAGATACTGCCAAGATTCACATAATCTGGGTGTAAAAAATTTTTAGAGGACACATTCTGTCTCCAGTGATATTCTGCAGTTAACCTAATGAAAATTCCACAGATATAAAGCATATGGTGAGAGGCTTTAGACCGAAACATTTCGGCATTGGTGATTAGGTGATCAATAATTGCCCAAAAAATGGTATTTAGAGGATAGAGCACAGATAAATCCCATGAGATTTCCCCTTGATTGTGGCCCTGCAGACTCTGGTGAGAAAAGCTTCCTCACATTATGGCGCTGCTGACACCCAGAGTGTGCCGGGAAGTTCCTTTCCTCAAATGGCTGTGTTTATCTCATGTTAAAAGTCAAGCCCCGTGTTGTGTGGTATCTATCTGCATGTTTCCATGATCTGTGTGTGACAGCTCTTCCACGAGTTATAGACCCTCTTGAATGGTAAACAAATGACTGTTTGATATCGAGTTGATGAGGTTCTCCCTTCCTCATCGCCCTTCCCTCCTTGGCATGGATAAGCCACTACAGCGAACAAAGTGCAATTATTGGAAAGCTGATTGAAGCATCAGTATATCCAGAAGAGATTATGTAAATATGGAATGCAAATATTATGTAAAATATTATTCAATTTCCTGCGTTAGTACTTGGACAGGAAGGTATGAGGAACATTTTGAGAGTTCAAGAGCTTAATAGAGCATAATTTGAATGTTGAAGCACTGCGTGGTGGTTTGTATGCAGCGTATGTCGGCTTGGCTGCATCATTTTGTGGAGTTTCGGCTGTGTCGCTGATGCAGTGCCCCTATTACCAGTAGGCTGGTACTCATTTTGCCGACCTCGTAAGGATTGCAAACCCAGTCAACCCACCCAGCGGCACGACAGGGACCGAAAAACCAAGAACCTCGAACTCAGGACCTGAAGATCTTAAGCCAGCCACCTTAACTTCTAAACCCCTAGTTTGAGATCTCAAGACCATTTTAAAGGGTTACAAAGTTTCTGAACCATGTTTACTTTGTCCTTCCTTGACATTCAAATGTGTCCTCATTGCAGGAAATTCCTGTCTCTGTAAGCCTGAATAGATATTATTCTGATATGTTTTTTTTCAACTTCTTCATAAATCTCTATTGGCGAATTAATGTTTTGCAAATACAATTTCTTCGCAAATATAGTTTTTCTTTGGAAATACGAATCCAATTTGTTTGTGCGCTCTCTACAGCCGCTAAAGAAAGCACTCCGGATGATGGGAGCTCCAAACCTCATTGCCGACAATGCCGAGTTTGGACTCAGCTACAGTGTCATCTCATACCTCAAGAAGCTCAGCCAACAGGTTATTGTGGCCGGATATATTATCTCTGGGAATGAGGGAGTATTGGAAGCAAAATGTAATTATCAGTCACCAGCTACTGAGATGGCTAATGGATAAACATAATTTGTTACTCTCCTGATAATCAAAAGTTAGATCTATTTTGTGTTCTGTTTCATATCTTTGAGTTCAAATATTTCGGTAAATTTGGTGTACACCTTTAACCATTCTACTGTACAGGCTAAAGTGGAATCGGAGAGGGTCATCAGTCTTGTGGGGAAAAAGCAACCCCAAGAAACTGGGCAGAAAGTCCGTGGACGTCCAGCAATTGCAATTGGTCAGAACAAGGAGCTTCGGCAGCTGTTGGCATTGCTGGGTGGCGAGGGCAGTAGCTCTAGGGGACACCATGACTTCCCAGGCTTTCAAATGGCGGTGTTGAACCGAGTAGGTATCACTCTTTTCGCTGTCATCTCCCACTAACTTGCATTTTGAATTCCCCACATTCCTCAATTCTTGTAAATCGTAAACAATTTGTTTAATATGTCGTGAAAATATGTGCTACAGGAAGTGAAGCCCCAGCCTTTTAGAAATGCATACGACATCCCACGCCACAGCCTCCTGGATCAGCTGACACGCATGCGTGCAAACCTTTTGCGAGCTGCCGCCCAGAGTCACGCTGTCCTACGGAGCCAGGATGAAGGTACTGTCACGTCAGAGGGTCCGTTAACAAAGACCGCTCTGAGCTGGAGGTCTAAGACCATCCACAGATCCAAAACGGTGTTCACTATATTGTGTTCATTTAATACTGATATTCCCCAATGATCGCCCAAATGAGGCCGAACTTGGTGGTGCAACGCGTGGGAGGCAAGAGGCGGAAAACGTTCCTTTACAATTAATATGGTGTTTATTGTCCCCCGTCGCACCTCGGAGCGAAAGGGGGACTATCGTTTTCCCCTCCGTCCGTGTGTGCGTTCGTCCGTGCGTGTGTCCGTGTGTGTGTGCGACCGTGCGTGCGTAAGCGAAGGACCGAATTGTAATTTGGTGTGTGGGTGCAACCCACGTCAAAATCCAAGATGGCCGCCGCCATGTATGTCTAACGCCATGTATGTCTGAACATTGTGAACGGAATATCTTGAAAAATAGCGAAGTACCAACTTCTAATCTGGTGTGTGGGTGTATCTCGGCATAAGGAAGAACTCCATTGAAAATTGGGTCGCCACGTCAAAATCCAAGATGGCCACCACCATATATATTTCTGAACCTTGTGAGCGAAATATCGTGAAAAATAAACGAACTATTAACTTCTAATCTGTTGTGTGGGTGTATCTAGGCATAAGGGAGAACGCTATTGAAAATTGGGTCGCCACGTCAAAATCCAATATGGCCGCCGCCATGTATGTCTGAACCTTGTGAGCGGAATATCTTGAAAAATAAGCGAAGTACCAACTTCTAATCTGGAGTGTGGGTGTGTCTAGGCATAAGGAAGAAAGCTATTGAAAATTGGGTCGCCACGTCAAAATCCAAGATGCCCGCCACCATATATATGTCTGAACCTTGTGAGCGAAATATCTTGAAAAATAAGCGAAGTACCAACTTCTAATCTGGAGTGTGGGTGTGTCTAGGCATAAGGAAGAAAGCTATTGAAAATTGGGTCGCCACGTCAAAATCCAAGATGGCCACCACCATATATATTTCTGAACCTTGTGAGCGAAATATCGTGAAAAATAAACGAACTATTAACTTCTAATCTGTTGTGTGGGTGTATCTAGGCATAAGGGAGAACGCTATTGAAAATTGGGTCGCCACGTCAAAATCCAATATGGCCGCCGCCATGTATGTCTGAACCTTGTGAGCGGAATATCTTGAAAAATAAGCGAAGTACCAACTTCTAATCTGGAGTGTGGGTGTGTCTAGGCATAAGGAAGAAAGCTATTGAAAATTGGGTCGCCACGTCAAAATCCAAGATGCCCGCCACCATATATATGTCTGAACCTTGTGAGCGAAATATCTTGAAAAATAAGCGAAGTACCAACTTCTAATCTGGAGTGTGGGTGTGTCTAGGCATAAGGAAGAAAGCTATTGAAAATTGGGTCGCCACGTCAAAATCCAAGATGCCCGCCACCATATATATGTCTGAACCTTGTGAGCGAAATATCTTGAAAAATAAGCGAAGTACCAACTTCTAATCTGGAGTGTGGGTGTGTCTAGGCATAAGGAAGAACGCTATTGAAAATTGGGTCGCCACGTCAAAATCCAAGATGGCCGCCGCCATGTATGTCTGAACCTTGTGAGCGGAATATCTTGAAAAATAAACGAACTACTAACTTCTAATCTGGTGTGTGGGTGTATTTAGGCACAAGGAAGAACGCCATTGAAAATTGGGTCGCCACGTCAAAATCCAAGATGGCCGCCGTCATGTATGTCTGAACCTTGTGAGCGGAATATCTTGAAAAATAAGCGAAGTACCAACTTCTAATCTGGTGTGTGGGTGTATTTAGGCACAAGGAAGAACGCCATTGAAAATTGGGTCGCCACGTCAAAATCCAAGATGGCCGCCTCCATTCATGTCTGAACCTTGTGAGCGAAATATCATATCATAGCATGTTTTCTGCGTCTTCCACTTTGCTAACTCACATCACTTCCCCGACGGGGGACCGAGGCGTAACGCTTGTTAAATATCATATTATATATCGTTTTTCATCCGATCTCCCAATGGTGAAGAATTAACTAAAAATTAAATAAAGCTTGTATCCGAACACATATTCAGATCTTAACCAAAATGAATCGATTCGTTCTTGTCACACACACAACCTGTCCACACAAGTTTCCTCCAAATCTATCCATAACTTTTTGAGATATCCTGCTACACATCAGTTTTAGCCCTGTCACTCAATGGTGAAGAATCACTTTTAAAATTCTCTGATTTGAATCCAGATTCGCATCTTCACCAAAATCTAATAATTTCATCCTTGTTACATACGCTACCCCTCCGTCAAATTTCGTCCGAATCCGTCCACAACTTTTTGAGATATCTTGTTCACAAACAGACATACAGACAGGCATGAAAACATAACCTCCATCCACCTTCAGTGGCGGAGGTAATGAGTGACATGCCAACTTATGTACAGACGATAAATAAACCACTAGAACCTCACCACAAACTGTGGCACTGCAAATAAGTAATGGAATCACTCGAAACAACGGGGCGGCTGGTACGAAGCTGGTGGATATGCAGGCTAGGGGTGAGCAGGAGGGTTGTTGCTGTCGTGTAGCTCTTGGTGCAGAGGTGAAGAGGTGCAAAGGCGATGTGATGTGATGTCTTCCCGACTCTCCGCACAGCCTCAAACTGCGATCAAACTGAGCTAAAGCAGAACAGAACTCCAACTGAACTGCATTAAACCTCCAACTGAACTAGACCAGAATTGCACTCCAACTCAAACTGGACAAAACTGCTACTGAACTCAAACAGAATTGCACACTACAGAACTGTCACTGAACAGAATTAAAAATAGAACTGAAAACCAACTGCTGTGCTCAGGCCTGGTTAGGCCCTCTTAAACTTTGGCACCACCCTTTTGGGTGGTGCGTCCCATTCATTGGCTGTCCACTTCTGTGGGTGCGCCATCTTCCCACAGGCTGGAATGGCACTCATAAAAAGGCTCGCCGGGGTCTGCAGCCGATCTCGGTGCCATGGCCTGCCATTCACAGGCTCAACAGTTCATGCTGTCTCTTTCTAAAGCATTACTTTTTAAAGTCGCATTACGTTTAATCTGGACATGTCTCGTCGGTACGTACACCGTGCAAATAAGATGTTGTTGTGGTGATGTGTCATTGGCGTATGTTTATTTGCAGATGAGCTGCATAGTGTGCCCGTCGCCCAGATGGGGAATTACCAGGAGTTCCTGAAGCAACAGCCACCACCACTGCGTGAACTTGACCCAGATCAGCCCAAGCGACATACTTTTGGCAATCCTTTCAAGCTGGACAAAAAGGTAAAGTACTTGGGATTTTGTGGGGGGGTTTTTTATTCGGAAATTAAACTGCCCACGCAGGAGCATACCATTGGAGAATATAAACAAGCTTAGTCAGGTCAGTTTTGGTAGTCAGGTCAGTCTTTTGGAACGGCTACTGGTAACACGTAACCCAATGCTACCTGCCGCATGGTCGGGTTGTCGGTGGGGCGGGCGACTGTGACACCCTGCCAGGACTAAAAACAATACCTGACAAAAGGCGGATGATCTCCCTTTGGGAGCCAATGGACATCCAGTACGGAGATGGTGTCTCCCAAAAAACACCCAATGGAGGTAGGAAAATTTGTTTTTCCACATGGCCTAGTTAATGCCTCCTGTGCAGTGGTCCTGTGAAGAGGATTCATTGTTTCAGGACCGGGTGAAGGTTCTGCCAGAATTTGCTCTTCTTCTTTTTCTTTGTGGCCTTTCACATTTTGTGGATCTCAGCCTTGTTTAGGGTGAATTTCAATTTTTACAAATGCATGACAGTAACAAACATGGCTTCCTGAAGTGCTGCCACTTCAAGATTAAAGCAACACTATGATATGCAGTACGATGAATGAATAAAAATGAGTCTGTTAACATTAATCTACAGGAGAAAGAAAAACATCTCCAGGAGTGATAACTTGGTGCTGCCTAGTACAGGATAGATGGTAAAACCTTAACTTCTCCTTGACCAGAGTTTCCCCTTTATCGAGAGCCAACGGGAAGCTGACATGCTATGGTGCGCATAGGTACGAGGGAGTGCTGAAAACCCTCTGCAGATGGACAGCTGACTTCTTCCAACATGACTTTGAAGGAAGGAACATTCTGACCACATATGACTTGAGCCAACCAAACATCCATGATCCTTGTAGACAGTAGATGTTGCAGTGCTTATGCCCCAGATCACGTTATATGACGTTTCCTCACTGCTAGCACAACCTCTGACTCCACAAGTCAGGCCATCTATGGTGCAAGGACATATACGATTGGACGGTGAGCCACAATCGGTATCTAGCTGTTAATGTACCGCAACCCGCTATGATTGTAGAAATAAACTTCCAAAAAGAGTCAACTGTGATCCTGAACCAGCAGAAGTCTCTCGCGCGCGCACACACACACACACACACACACACACACACACACACACACACACACACACACACACACACACACACACACACACACACAGAAATGTAATCAGCAACATCCAAATGAGAAAGAAACCCACTTTGTACAACATGAATCCAACAATGCTGCAGCTGTTTGTGAGATGAGGAGTCGCATGAAAAATGGATTTTCAAACAAACCTAAGTGATAATTAGAACTCGAATTAAGATTTGGGAATGGTAACACACAGCCACCTCGAATGACCAATAGATGCCATTTATTTATTAACCACATTGATGTTTCATGTTTGTTTTGAATCAGGGCATGATGATTGATGAGGCGGACGAGTTCGTGACCGGTCCTCAGAACCGTGCCAAACGCCCGAGTATGGATGGCATGCCCGGCGGGCCAGGAAAACGTCGCCGAGCCGCATCGCCTCTTCTGAGACCCAGGCCCTATACCCCACCAGTCCTCAGCAACCTCACACCTACTTCTCCCAGAGGGCTAACCCCATCACCTCCAGCAATCACCGCCTCACCACAACCACAGCAGCCGAACCTCATAAAGCCCATCCCTATAAGAGGTGGCCTTTGACCTTTTTGGTTTCATTCATTTCCCATTAATAGTAATACCCACTCCATATGATGTCAGTGAATTGCTTGCACTAGGCCATGTCTGTCGTCGTTTCCTGAATCCCTCAATACCCCCTACCTCTGGCAGGGGTCAGTGATTAAACAACAAGAGTCATGGGAGGGGCAGGGGAGGAGTAAAGGGAGTGAGTTAGTTATTTAGTGTGTATGACCAAAGGGAGAATGAATTTTGAGGGAAATTTGCCTTGCAATTTTTTATTCTATAAGGGACATGCATACATGCATGCATACATATGCCGAATTATAGTATGACTATATCTATCTGAGACCTTTTACTCGAGACCGAGGGTTGGCAACCTGCGGCTCTGGAGCCTCATGCAGGACTTGTATGTGGCTGCCAAGCCGTATCGATCAAATCCTCTTTTATAGCTGGGCGGCTTAGCTAAAAAATTCGGATCGATTGTGCCTTTTCCCTTAAAAGCATGAAACTTGGCACATGGCTAGAATACCCGAAAAGAAAGATTTTTAGTCCAGGGGGCATCCCCAATTTCACCCCATATGGCGGCCATCTTTAAATCCAAGATGGCCGTCATACAAGACCTATTTTGATGAATATCTCCATAATTAGAACAGATATCAAAATGGTTGAAGTGCCTATACCTACATTTTTAGGGTCTAGGAATCCAATGGCAACATAAAATCCAATGGCAACATATTGGAACACCCACAGTTCCAATACTGGAGTCTCACGATGGCATTGGAGAACAGCATCCTGACCTTTGTGCGCTCATTGAGGGAGGCTGACTTTGAAATGTACTTAGATGCTTTATGGGAGCTTCTTCCGTGGTTCTTTGCTCTTGACCATACGCACTATGCAAGATGGGTCACAGTCCATTTGCGTGATATGATGGACTTGCACAAGACACACCCTAAAGTTCTGGATAATTTCCGAGCTGGCATGTTCATGGTACAAAAGACCCAACGCAAATTTTCTTCAATTGCTACAGATTATGCACATGAACAGAACAATGCACGTATCAAGGGAGATGGAGGAGCTGTGGGTCTGCTGGACAATGCCCATGCTCTGCAAAGATGGATGGTTGCAGGTCCAGAGGTCTCAAGGGTGATTGATGAGTTTGAGACTGCACAGGAGCAACATGAAAGCAAAGCACCATCACTGCATCATGATCAGAATAAAAGCACCCAGATGACCTTTGACAAACATGTCAGATCACTTGTATCAGTTATCGAGGAGCTAGGTAATCCATTTCTTGAAGAAACCGCTGACCTTTTGGTTCTTGACACAGGATATAGCAAGTGCATCAGTCGTACAAAGTGTGAAAGACGTGCAGAAAGTGGGAAAGGAGGCTCTGGAGTCATTTGTGCAAGAGAGGCTGATTGAACGCTCAAAACCTTTGAATGATGTCGTCCCATGCAAAAAGTTACCTCTGTTTGGCAGCTCATCAGTAACAGACCAGCTGACAGATAAACACAAGGTAGCCTCATTGAAGAGTGATGTTCAACTGTTTTCTCGCCTCTATATTGCCTGTCAAACCCGCAAGGGAAACCTGGATGAATTTTTCCGTCATGAAAATCAATCTTTCCCTCCATCTCTGTCCAAGGATGGGAAGCTTCGACCTGGTACAAAGAGCGACCTTTTGGATCAAGCACACAGATGCCAGAGGTGACATGTGTCATACTTGACGGGGCAGTAATTGTTCAAAAGCTAAAGCCCGATGTTGGCACAGTCAAAACATTTGGCGAATATGCCGAAAAGGTCTTCATCCCATTTGTTTTCTCACAGTACAAATCTGCAACCCGACTTGATCTGGTGTGGGACCGTTACCTACCCGACAGCCTTAAGAGCATGACCCGTGAAAAGCGTGGCAAGGGGGTTCGCCGACGAGTAGATACCTCAGTTGCAATTCCTGGACAGTGGCAGAACTTTCTTCGAGTTGATGAAAACAAGCGTGAACTCTTCAGCTTCCTTTCCAATGAGAAATCTAAAGCCCTCCCCATGTTTCATGCACTAACAGGGTGTGACACTTCTTCAGCGTTTAATGGGCGTGGAAAGGTAACTGCATGGAATGTGTGGGAATCATTCCCTGAGCTCACAGAGGTACTTGCAGAAATTTGCCACCAGAGCACAGAGATAACTGAAACCTGCATGAACGTCATTGAGAGATTTGTTATTCTGTTGTATGATCGCACAAGTACTGCTACTGACATTAACATTGTACGAAAGAAACTGTTTGCAAAGAAGGGCAGACCTGTGGAATCAATTCCACCAACACATGATGCCCTTGTGCAGCACGTAAAGCGGGCAGTATACCAAGGCGCACTATGCTGGGGACAAGCATTGCATGCTAAGCCTGATCTACCAAGCCCCACTGAATGGGGTTGGCAAAAAACGTCTGCTGGCCAGTTCAAACCAATATGGACAACAATTCCAGAGGCTGCAAAGATCTGCAATTAACTTGTTAAGTGTGGGTGCAAAAAAGGATGTACTGGTCGTTGCCGGTGTAAGAAAGCTGCACTTCCCTGTACTTCTCTCTGCGCATGTGATGGAGAATGCAGCAAAGACTAGAAAACCACAAGATGGCACAGTTACAGTCTGCGATGTCATAGACACTTTTAATCACTGAAGAATGCCAACCTGTTAAGAGTATTTATATGCATTCCCAGTATGCATGATACTATGCAAAATTAATATTTTCATATGACTGCTTAATATTTTATGTTACCATTGGATTCCTAGACCCTAAAAATGTAGGTGTAGGCACTGCAACCATTTAGATAGCTGTTCTAATTATGGAGATATTCATCAAAACTGGTCTGTTATGGCGGCCATGTTGGATTTCAAGATGGCTGCCATATACTATTGAATATTTTATGTTGCCATTGGATTCCTAGACCCTAAAAATGTAGGTATAGGCACTTCAACCATTTTGATATCTGTTCTAATTATGGAGATATTCATCAAAACAGGTCTTGTATGACGGCCATCCTGAATTTCAAGATGGCCGCCATATGGGGTGAAATTGGAGATGCCCCCTGGACTAAAAATCTTTCTTTTGGGGTATTCTAGCCATGTGCCAAGTTTCATGCTTTTAAGGGAAAAGGCACAATTCATCAGTTAAGCAGCCCCACTATTACTCAATAACAACTTTCAGAAAAATACAGATACAAAAGATCACCGGCGACTCTGTGAGCATGATTTACATTGTGCTCCGTGAATAGTCCGCTGCATGGTCATTTTGGCCGTCTTGTACACAACTCCTCCCCATGCTCAATGTTTGCCCAATTCTCCCTCTATCTTGGCCTTTCTGGTGGTGTCCCCCCCCCCCCCCCCCCGTCTCTATACTGTTCCTTTTGTCCCGTTACATCCTGATCCGTACAGTGTACTAGCTCTTCCACAAGCTTTCACTATGTGTACGGAAAAAAGTGCAGCCTCAAGAATCGCAATGATGAACGACTTGTGCCGAAATAACAACGAAATCTTGTTTTGATACAATTTGATAACTACCTCTTTAGAATGTGTGCATGTGACGTCGCCAGCATGAGATACTCACATTAGTCCAAGAAACAGCAAATTTTATTTTATTACCACCGCCACCGAAGGTCAATGGAGGTTATGTTTTCACCCCTGTCTGTTTGTCAGTTTGTTTATCTGTTTGTGAACAGGATATGTCAAAAGGTTGTGGACGGATTTGGATGAAATTTGGCAGAGAGGTAGTGTATGTGAGAAGGAAGAAATGATTAGATTTTGGTGATGATTCGGATCCGGGTAGGAGAATTTCTAAGCGATTCTTCACCATTGGGAGATAGGGCCAAAAACGATATATAGCAGGATATCTCAAAAAGTTGTGGACAGATTTGGACGAAACTTGGTGGATACGTTGTGGGTGTGACAAGGACTAATCGATTCGATTTTGGTGAAGATCTGAATGTGGATTCGGATAAGATAATTATTTAATTTTTCAAGTGAATCTTCACCATTGAGTGATAGGGCTAAAACCGATACGTAGCACGATATCTCAAAAAGTTATGAACGGATTTGGACGAAACTTGGTGGACAGGTTGGGTGTGTGACAATACCAAATCTATTCGATTTTGTTGAAGATCTGAATATGGATTCGGATAGGATAATTATCCAATTTTTCAAGTGATTCTTCACCATTGAGAGATTGGACGAAAAGCGATATATAACATGACATTAAAAAAAAAAGTTGTGGATGGATTTGGACGAAACTTGGGGGATGAGTTGGTTAGGTGACAAGAACAAGCCGGTTAGATTTTGGTTGAGGTCTGAATCCAGATCCGGCCTATCAGTGGGATACAAAACATAAACTGTTCAGCCTGTCGGAGGTATGCGCTCTCCAGCGTGCCGTTCTAGTTCTCAAAGTTTTGTTCTATATTTATATAAATATACACTACATGACCAAAAGTATGTGGACACAAACTTCACACATCTCATTCCAACATCATGGGCATTAATATGGAGTTGGTCCCCCCTTTGCTGCTATAACAGCCTCCACTCTTCTGGGAAGGCTTTCCACGAGATGTTGGAACACTGCTGTGGGGATTTGCTTCCATTCAGCCACCAGAGCATTCGTGAGATCGGGCACTGATGTTTGGCGATTCGGCCTGGCTCGCAGTCGGCATTCCAAATCATCCCAAAGGTGTTCGATGGGGTTTAGGTCAGGGCTCTGTGCAGGCCAGTCAAGTTCTTCCACACCGATCTTGACAAACCATTTCTGTATGGACCTCGGGTTGTGCACGGGGGCATCATCATGCTGAAACAGGAAAAGGTCTTCCCCAAACTGTTTCCACAAAGTTGGAAGCACACAATCATCTAGAATGTCATTGTATGCTGTAGCGTTAAGATGTCCCTTCACTGGTCCTAAGTGGCCAAGCCCGAACCATGAAAAACAGCCCCAGACCATTATTCCTCCTCCACCAATCTTTGCAGTTGGCACTATGCATTCAGGCAGGTAGCGTTATCCTGGCATCCACCAAACCCAGATTCGTCCGTCGGACTGCCAGATTGTGAAGCGTGATTCATCACTCCAGAGAAGGCATTTCCACTGCTCCAGAGTCCAATGGCGGCGAGCTTTACACCACTCCAGCCGACGCTTGCCATTGCGCATGGTGATCTTAGCCTTGTGTGCGGCTGCTCAGCCATGCAAACCCATTTCATGAAGCTCCCGACGAACAGTTGTTGTGCTGACGTTGCATCCAGAGGCAGTTTGGAACTCGGTAATGAGTGTTGCAACCGATAGTGCATTCAGAAAGTATTCAGACCCCTTTACTTTTTTCACATTTTATGTTGCAGCCTTATGCTGAAATCGTTTAAATTCATTTTTTCCCTCATCAATCTACACTCAATACCCCATAATGACAAAGAGAAAACAGGATTTTAGAAAGTTTTGCAAATTTATTAAAAATAAAAAACTGAAATATCACATTTACATAAGTATTCATACCCATTGCTATGACACTTGTAATTTAGCTCAGGTGCCTCCCATTTCTCTTGATCATCTTTGAGATGTTTCTACACCTTGATTGGAGTCCACCTGTGGTAAATTCAATTGATTGGACATGATTTGGAAAGGCACACACCAGTCTATATAAGGTCTCACAGCTGACAATGTATATCAGAGCAAAAACCAAGCCATGAGGTCGAAGGAACTGCCTGCAGAACTCAGAGACAGGATTGTGTCGAGGCGCAGATCTGGGGAAGCCTACAAAAAGATTTATACTGCATTGAAGGTTCCCAAGAGCACAGTGGCCTCCATAATTCTTAAATGGAAGAAGTTTGGAACAACCAGGACTCTTTCTAGAGCTGGCCGCCCGGCCAAACTGAGCAATCGGAGGAGAAGGGCCTTGGTAAGAGAGGTGACCAAGAACCCAATGGTCACTCTGGCTGAGCTCCAGAGATCCTGTGTGGAGATGGGAGAAACTTCCAGAAGGACAACCATCACTGCAACACTCCGCCGATCTGGGCTTTATGGCAGAGTGGCCAGACGGAAGCCTCTCCTCAGTGAAAGACACATGAAAGCCCGCTTGGAGTTTGCAAAAAAGCACCGAAAGGACTCTCAGACTGTGAGAAACAAGATTCTGTTGTCTGATGAAACCAAGATTGAACTGTTTGGCTTCCATCTGGCCACTCTGTGGAGTGGAAGGGGGAGGTGAGGGGACAAATGTACTACATATACATCTTTTGGCGGGGATGGGGTGGCTTTGACAGGCCCCTCCGTTTTGGGAGAGGTGGGAGAAGGGAAGGAGAAGAAAAATTTTCCCGTACAAAGAGTGCTTCATAACCTCAGTGTTGCAGAGGTAAAAAAAGGAAATTGTAGTGCCCTCTGCCACCATCACCTGGTGGCGCTACACGGTACACATTTACATGGAGAATTTATGCCCCTCTCCCGGTCCTCCACACCCCCGAATGAGGCTGCGGTCACGTAGCCAATGTTACCCCCCAGACAAAGTTGTATTTGTATTTGTACCCCGAGTAAAGTATAAAAGCATTTGTAGCTGGAGTGCCTGGCGTTGCTCAAGCGAAGAAGAAACATTAACATATTTGAAATGTGGGCAAATATAATGGAAAAGCAATTACATCCAAATCAGAATCCATCACAAATGTCAAATCATCATTTTACCTTTTCATTGAATATATGCTGGTGAATGTGTCATTCATCACGTTTCTGAGTTAAGTATGATGACATTCAGGAAGAAGAAACCTTATCACTAACTTTCAACCATTCCAGAATTGTTTTATCTGTGTTCAAATGTCTGGTAATTGTTTTGTATTTATTTAGGCGAATGTCTACTTGTATATAACTCTCATTAATCAAAAAGGCTTCGGTACTATACAGCAATTTTTACCTTCGCAAAAGCGGAAGGTTATGTTTTGATCGCTGTGTATTTATTTGTATGTCTGTGTGTGTGTGTGTGTGTGTGTGTATGTTATTCGCATAACTCAAAAAGTATTCAACCGAATTGCATGAAATTTGGTGGGATGATTGGTTATTATACGGGACACATTTGATTAGATTTTGGGAGCAATCGGGTCAAAGGTCAAGGTCAAGGTCACGAAAAGGTCAAAATCGTATTTTTACCATAGCGCGGTCAATTTTTATCCAATTGGCATGCAACTAATGCCAAAATGTTCAGAATTCAATGCCCGATCTTGTGATATATGACATGACCCAGTGAAGACATTACCCTTGTTAGCGGTTGGGGGTCAAAGGTCAGGGGGGTCACGACCTTGCAAAATGTGCGTTTTTTGTCATAACTCGGTCAATTCTTATCCGATTTGCATGAAATCAGCACCAAACTGTTCACTGTTCTGTTCCCTACACTCCCATGCCAAGTACAGAACAGTAGCTGCGGCGAAGGTATGCGCTCTACCGAGTGCCCGTTCTAGTTTTATTTTTTTTTATTTTATTATAATTATTTTGCCCATAACACTCCCAGGCACTCACTCATGAACCCCTGAAAGTTTGACGAAGATCCGTTCAGCCATCTCTGAGAAAAATGGCGACACACAGACACACAGTCCAGGGCTCTCTTATATAGTAGATACACTATATATATATATATATATTTCATAAAAGCACTATCTCTCAATTGTGAAGAATGTTTGGCCCTGTCCCTCAATTGTGAAGAATGTTTGGCCCTGTCCCTCAATTGTGAAGAATGTTTGGCCCTGTCCCTCAATTGTGAAGACTCACTTAGAAAATCAAAAAATTCTCGTATCCGGATCTTCACCAAAGTCGAATCAATTCGTCGTTGTCACACACCCAAACTGTCCACCAAATTTTGTCCAAACCCATGCATAACATTTTTTTGAGATATCCTACTCACAGAAAAAACAGGAGTGAAAACATAACCTCCATCCACCTTTGTTGTTGGAGGTAATAAGCATGATGTTACCATGTGTATCGCCATGCTTATCTGCTCTACCAACACGAGTCCATGTTGTTGATGTATTATAAGCCTACCTTTGCTTGTACAACTTGATAGCCATTCTTCACAAAAATAGACATCAATGATCCAGCCAGACGTCAACTGGTTGTAGGCATCCAAACGTTTCCATGCCTTCACGTCTTCCAGGGTGTAAATACTTTTTGAAAACATAAGGTATTTCACGAAATCTGGATATAAAATGGTTGGAAGGTTCTTCTCTTCTGGATTCTGAATTCCTCTCCCATTTTTAATGAGGAGAGGTTCCGAGAATGTTTTATGCAATGAGGGTGTTTATATGTATGCAAATGATAATTCCTATTCTACCTGTTGTCATGACAGGAGACGACCTTCCTTCAATCATTCCGGACACTTCCCCAGAATCTCCCGGCATCGCCGACCTCAGCCCGAGCTTTACTCCCACTGTCGACGCTGTGTCTCCCGACTCCACCAATCTGGCCAATCACTTCATGGAAATGAGCACTGACTATTCTATGGAAGATGACCAGCATTCCGGAGAGCGACTGGAACATAATCACACGGTAGAATTGGCAAAGAAAACTGGAAGTACGGCTAAGATTACCGAGAACAACAATGAGCTCCGTGGGATGATCGTCAAGGAAATCCGCAAGCCAGGACGCAGTGAGTGTGGGCCGGTAGACAAGACGCGAGCTTTTGTAACTAATAATTTAATATTATTTTGCATTTCAAACAATATCAACATGATACGAGAAAGTTATAGAATGAGCGCACTGATAGAGGGAACAAATTGGAGTGCATCAAATGAACGGAAAGAGAAACCCTCAGCAGGAAGAAGAATGCTGGTCATCGAAACCCGTTTTCCGGTCTTCGTCAACCTTCTATTAAACAGTAACGAAAAGCTTACATGAATGAAATACAGGACAAGGGCATTGGGAGACATCAATTAGCGTCTTGTAATGAAGTACCGTCTTCCTCTTCACCTTGCCCTTTCCCCCATCGTCCCCCACACCCATCTGTAGCAAGAAACCAATTTTGACACCAATTTTTATGATGGTGAGGTGGTGGTAGAATGTTTGGAGTGCAACAGTCAATTCCTTGACTTGCAGGTTGAATGCAATGTCTTTAATGTCTCTTGTAAAACCTGTCATCTGAGTTAAAATTTAAAAAATTATATGATAAGAATGAATATCCCTCATTTTGGCAGTGCACCTAATGGAAAAGGGTGCTTTAAAAAATAAATAATGTTCTCCATTGCACAGGCCCATTTTGTCATTAATTGTTTTCACAGAACTACTTGATGCCTGAAATTAAAATGTGTTGCAGTCGGTTCATTTGCCCTTTGAGGATCGAGTTAAACCATTTTGTCCCGTGCCCTCCGACCCGTGCAGATTACAGCCACATTTTCAGCCTCCTCCGCCTGCTCCAGGGATCATCACAGTTACAAGTTCACTTCATCCAGCAGGTGATCAGGGAAGCTGCACGGTAAGCTTTAGCTGAATTTAGCAGTACAAAATGGTTTTGCCCAGCACAAACATTTGCACAATATGGAAAGGTAAAAGGTACAAGAGGTCACCAAGGTACAAGAGTGCTTGGTGTGTAGAGTGGCCAATGGGTGTGCTCATTCTCTTAACCTTTAACTTGATGGATGACAAAGGTTTGCAATTTGAAAACGTTTAACAAAGTGAAATGGTCCATTGGAGAATGAAACTATTGCCCTTAAATGCAAAAAAGTGATGGTACAGTGATCATTCCAGACCCTGTTTTGACTGATAATAAAAACTCTGACAATGTGATTATGACCCTGTTGAGCGTCACCAAAGATGGATGAATGTTATGTTTCCACCCTTATCTGTTTGTCTGTTTGTGAATGATATCTCAAAAGGTGGACAGATTCGGACGAAATTTGGTTGAGAGGTTGGCATTTGACACGGACTAAATGATTAGATTTTGGTGAAGATCCGGATCCAATAAAAAAAATTTGTATCACTGAGAGGGCAAAAATCGATATACAGCACAATATCTCAAAACGTTGTTGATGGATCTGGACCAAATTTATTAGACATGTTGGGTGTGAAAGAATTTATTCAATTTGGTGAAGATTCAAATTTGGATACGAGAGTTTTTCAATTGTTGAAGTAATTCTTCAACATTGAGTGATTGAACCAAAACCAATAAGTTCCAAAAAAAAGTTTTTTTTTTTTTTTTTTTTGTAGAAGGCTCCAGGCCTCCAGGCCATACTATGTCGTCCTCATCGAAGCCAGGGCTAAATAAAAGAGCTGCATTGATAGAAAAGTAAAGAAGGAGAGAATAGTCTAAGAGTTTTTGAGAAAGCAGACAATCTGCTTTTTGAAAAGGGGAAGATCATAAGTGTTTGGAAAGACATGGGAAGGTAAAGAGTTCCAGAGTTTGGCAGTGGAGGGGAAGAAACAAACATCATAACGGCCCACCCTTGAGTTGCCAATGGGCACGTAATAATCATGAGATGTAGTGGCTTGTCGAGTATTCCGTGGTCTCGCTAATGGCGGAGGTATACAAGCAGCAAGTTCTTGGGAGCAGAAACCGAAGTAATATCTGTAGAAAAGAGAAAGAGAGCCAACTTTGTGACCTAATTTGAGCAGGTCAAGTTTTGAGGTCAGATTGGGAGAGTTGATAAGTCGAATTACTTTTAATTCAATTCTGTCCAGTAAGTATGTGGAGCTAGAACCTCTCCAGATGTGAGAGCAGTACTCTATACAAGGACGAATCAATCCTTTATATAGTTGAAGCAACTGTTGAGAGGAGAAGAATCTTCTACATCTGAACAGGACTCCCAGTTTCTTCGAGGCAGATTTAGCTATTTGTGTAATGTGTGGATTCCAGGATATATTTGAAGTTTGGGTAATACCTAGTAGGTTTATTGTATCACATGGTGTAATTGTGGAGCTTTCAAAGGAGATTGGAGAGTTGAGATGAGTTTTCGAGAGAGAGATGGGAAGAAATTTAGTTTTAGAAGCATTGAATTTAACCTGATTACATTTTCCCCACTGGGAAATCTTGTCCAAATCAGAATTTAAAGAGGTGGTTGTGATAAAAATGAGATGCAGATTGATTGAGGGAAGATGGGGCAGATGGGGAAAACATGGAGGAATGCAACATTGAGTCATCAGTATATGAGTGCATTTGATTATTTGTAGAAGAAAGAAGGTCATTGATAAAAAGAAGGAAGAGTGTTGGAGACAGAACAGAACCCTGAGGGACACCGCTGTTGACAGGGAAGGAGGGAGATGTTGAGCCAAGGACAATTACAGAGATAGAGCAGTCGGAGAGAAAGCTCGATATGAGAGCAGAGTGAAGGAGGAAAGCCGAAAAAGGGAAGCTTGGATATCAGACCCTGATGCCAAATTCTGTCAAAGGCTTTTGAGATATCAAGGTCTACAACAAAGGATTCCCCAAAGTCTCTCAGAGAAGAGGCCCAGACATTTGTAATGTAAGAAAGGATATCACTGGTAGATCTTGCCTTGCAAAAGCCATATGGATGACTTGTGGCAAAACTTGCTGGATGAGTTGGGGAGGTGGCAAGAACAAGCCGATTCTTTTTTTGTAATGACTTTAAAAGTCAGAATTCATTTTTAACTCCACCCACCTTCATGTTCTCACCCTTGTCTGTCTCTGTGTATGTCTTTTTGTTACTTGGGAAAGTATTTCGACAAGTTTGTTGGTCTGTAGTGGCTGTTTGTGTGCTTATCACACGATTTTTGTTTATCACACGATCACAGTTTTGAAGCAATCATTCTGATTTTTACGGGCAGAGCCGTCTAGAACAGTGTTTGTATGTATGTATGTATGTATGTACAGTCCCGTGAAAAAGTAAGCACACCCCATGTAAAGTTTTGGCTTTTTCAACATATTTCAACATACAGCTATTCGATCTTCATTTCAACAATATTGATAGATAAAGGTGATATAATACAACAAATATCATGAAACATTTACATTTTGTAGTCCATTGTATGATTTAAATAAACATAAATGCAAATTTTGCATGTGGAAAAAGTAGGTACACCCCCACATTTATCACTACTTCAAATACCTAAAATTAGAATCAGGTGCACCCGCTCAGGTGCAAATGATTAGAACATCATAAGAGAGGATCTTGGAGGAACCTGTCTTATTTAAACCTCAGACACTTAGTTTTGTTTGATCTTTGTTGTTGAAGTGTGCGGCGTCACCATGCCTAGATCAAAAGAGCTATCTGAGGCCCTCAGAAAGAAGGTTATAGATGCCTACGAGTCTGGGAAGGGATTTAAAAAGATCTCCAAACAATTTGAAATCAATCATTCGACTGTCCTGAAGATCATCTACAAGTGGAGAAGATTCAAAACAACTGCCAAACTTGTTCAGGCCAGGCCGCCCCAGCAAGTTCAGCCCGAGAGCAGACCGCAAGATGCTGAAAGAAGTCTCTAAGAACCCCAGAATGTCATCACGGGTATTACAGGTAGCTCTTGCCACTGTTGATGTCAAAGTGCACGAGTCTACCATGAGAAAGAGGCTGCACAAATTTGATCTACATGGGAGGTGTGCCAGGAGGAATCCTTTGCTGTCCAGAAAGAACATCAGGGCAAGACTAAAGTTTGCCAATGAACACCTCGGCAAAGACCAGCACTTCTGGAACAATGTGCTCTGGACAGATGAGTCAAAGGTAGAGCTATTTGGCCACAGTACCAGAAGACATGTTTGGCGAAAACCAAAGACAACATTTGACCACAAGAACCTGATACCAACTGTAAAGCATGGTCGTGGAAATATTATTGTTTGGGGCAGCTTTGCTGCATCAGGGCCTGGGCAGCTCACCATCATAGAATCCACTATTAATTCTTCATTGTACCAGAGGGTGCTTGAGGATAATGTGAGGCCATCTGTCGGAAAGTTGAAGCTCAACCGAAGGTGGACCTTGCAACATGACAATGACCCTAAACATACCAGCAAATCCACCAAGGAATGGCTGAAAAGAAAGAAATGGAGGGTTCTGGAATGGCCAAGTCAAAGCCCGGATCTAAATCCCATCGAGATGTTGTGGGAGGATTTGAAACGAGCTGTGCATGCAAGAAACCCCTCAAACATCCCACAGCTGAAAGAATTCTGCATGGAGGAGTGGGCAAAAATTTCTCACAGTCGATGTCAGAGACTGGCAGACAGTTATGAGAAATGCCTACTTGAGGTTGTTTCTGCCAAAGGGAGCAATACCACCTATTAGAGCCAAGGGTGTACTTACTTTTTCCACAGAAGGAAATGGCATCTCTGTTAATTTTTTGTTGAATAAATTTTTGCAAAGTCAATTTTTCATTGTTTTTTGTTCAATTAGATCACCTTTATCTATAGATACTGTTTAAATGAAGATCCAATATTGATATGTCCACATATGTTAAGAAGATAAAAAACATTTCATGGGGTGTACTTACTTTTTCCACATGCGAAATTTGCATTTATGTTTATTTAAATTATACAATGGACTACAAAATGTAAATGTTTCATGATATTTGTTATACTAGGGCATGCCCGTACGTGGGTGCCCGTTCCTTGCCAAAAAAAAAAAAAAACGCTACCCGTACGCTCTACCCCGCCCGTACGCCCGTAAACAAAAAAAACAACGCTCTTCGCTTCCGCCCTTCGCTCTGACTGAATTGGGAGAAATAATGCGCATAAGAAATCGAGAAATTATTATTTTCTCCGGAAGAAATCGAATTACGAACCGTAATGGCGCACGCGCTCGGCTCGGCTCGCTCTCACATCGGCCACGCCTACGCAACAACGCGTTCTGTGATTGGCTGCCGGAAGTGCAGTCTTCACTGTCCGGAAGGTCGCATATCGCAGTTACGATGAATCGCAAATTAGTTTTAATTAGTTTTAAAACATAGTTGAACGCCAACATAGTTTGCCAACGTGAAATAAATGAATACGCTCTCAAATGTGCCGTCCGAGGCAGAGTCTGTTCGCCACGTTCGGCACACGTGATAGCTCGCTGCTCTCTGATTGGTTGAATCGTTTTTTGGACATAGCTCGGTAACTACTTCTCCGATTAATATGAAACCTTGAAAAGGCACATCCTCGGGTCCCCAGCAATATACCTGGCAAGTTTAAAGTATATCGGACCAGTAGTTGTCGAGAAACAGCGGTCACAGACAAACAGACATACATACATACATACATACATACATACATACATACATACATACATACATACACACAGAGATTACTGGAATTATAGATAGATTATATCACCTTTATCTGTCAATATTGTTGAAATGAAAATCAAATAGCTGTATGTTGAAATATGTTGAAAAAGTCAAAACTTTACATGGGGTGTACTTACTTTTTCACGTGACTGTATGTATGTATGTATGTATGTATGTCGGATTGGGACTTAGGACTTGGGACTCAGAAGACTCAGATGAAAGGAGCAACGGATATATTTATTAGAACTCGAGTACACAAGCTTGAGGACAGCAAAGTTGTATTGAAACTCACAAAGAATGACCAACAGTACAACAAGATGCTCTGAAATAATTCAATTAACATTGCTTTATATAAGGAAAATCAGGGGTGGAGTTAGCTCACAAGATACAGAGACAGAATGGGCTCATCGGCCCTCCCACCATAGTCCCGTCCTGTTGTTCAGTTAATTAAAGGAAGTTCATCCAAGGCCAGTCATGGGTTAGCTCTGATAAGGAGATGGTCAGCATTATGTGGCAACATGTTTACAACTTTCTGTAAAGAAAGCTAGCTTGGGAAAGTACAAAGGGAGTGGACACTCATAAAACTGTCAGCTTGCAAGATAATGGCAAAGTCAGGAGAAAGGCAAAGAGAGATAACAGTTGCCTCCAAGGCCTGGGAAGGGGAACTAGAGATTGTGCCCACGCAGGCCAGGGCACACAGGCAGAGAACTCCTTATTAGGATATTACACATCCTCAATGCACAAGAAAGAACTCAGTATCATAAAAGAGTACAGCAGTAAGTCAAAACAAAACATAAAATTGGTTATACTTGGTAATTGGTAAAGCAGCAAGGATATACAAAGGGGGAGGGGCATTACAGCTCCCTACATACCGCCCTTTTGGATCTAAGATACAAAGTTATCTACGAGCCAATCAAAGGCCTTTATTTCAAACAAAACAGAAAAATCATTCAACATATCACGCGAAGGCAGCCCCGTAAGAATGTCCCGTACCAAAGCACCACACAAACTCAGTAGGATGATTCGCGTCTGTATGTGAGTATGCAATGTAAGTCCGTAAAAGCAGGGTGATCAAATGGCACACAAAATCCACCAAGAGAGGTGAGAGAGAGAGAGAGTGTAACTAAACGTAACGTACCGCGCGAATGCAGCCCAGTGAGCATGTCCCGTACCCAGTACCGCACAACGAACCCAGCAGGCTGATCCGCGGGTGTGTGGGTGTAAGTGGATGTATGATGTAAGTCGGGTGTAGATGGGTGTATGAGGTGAGACCGTAGAGACATGAAGATCGAATAGCGCGCCAAATCCACAACGAAGACCTCTGGTTCCACCGGGGTCCACACCCAGGAAGATCTCCGACCCACCCTTGGTCCACAGAGGTGCAGCCGGACTCCTCCCCAACTGGAGCTCGCCCAGGCTTCCCCAAGTGAAATCCTTGTAGATCTTCAGCGCTCAATCGATATTCATGTTCATGAGGTCTCTTACATGCTGGTGATCTGGGGAAGACACAACATCGTCAGTATCAGGTGGCTCAAACCTATGGCCATGAAATAAAGCATAACGATCCAAAGGTGGGAGAGAAACTTCCTTTGGGTCAAAGTCGAGATCGTCCGAGGCGATGCTGCTTGCTTCGCTGTTATCCACGGGCGAATCTCCAAAACAATCAGACTCGGAACTCAGAGTATTTTCACGATCGAGTTCCTCTTCATCCGGGCTTGGGTCCACAGCTGGGTCCAAATCCCGGACTGGGTCAGTGGCGTTTGACTCACTGTGGGCTTGTGAGACATGGGGAGGCAAAGCCTGCATTGAAATATAAACATCAGTCGGGGACCCTCGCAAGTGGCCCACATCATCATTGGTAACATCATCAGTAACATTATTCTTAGGTGGCGTAGGCCTGCGGCGTGGACGGCCACCCATAGTCATAGCCACGGCATGGCATATCGTGAAGAAACGAGAGGAATCCTTCAGGAAATCGTCGATTTCTTCATTCGACGTGTCGGGGCCCAGTTTAAACGGCCTCCTGGCAGCCTGAAATGCTTTGAGGTCCGCATAAGTGTACTCGACATCATTATCGGTAATATCAACAATGGAAGAACAATCTTCGGAAGCGGAGATCTCATTGTCGCGGCCCAGTGGCTCGTCCGGGTCGTCGTTCCAGGATCCGCGGTCTGCAGTCACGTCGACGGCCAGTGTGTCATCTGGACCCGCGGTCAGCTTTTCAAGCATCACCATGGCCTTTTCTGTTGTCGTCTTCAGTGTCCATCCTGTGGAAAACTTCCTCACACACGCAAGGACTAAAGCCTTGATTATCACACAACAAACCACGATTCCAAGGACTATTGCCAAGGCGGTTAGTACCCACTTTACAATTGTGCCTGTCCACCCTTTGAACCAGTCGGTAAGCCACTGGTGGGAGGCTTCCCGATCCATTCGATCCCTTGTCAATGAGTGAGCGCTTTCCCTTAACGTTATAATAGCAGCACTGACGCCCTGTGAGGGGTCAGGAATAAAAGTGCAACATTTACCCTCAATTATCCCACATACCCCTCCTCGTTCTGCCAATAGCATATCTAATGCAACCCTATTTTGCATAACCATTGTACGCAGATGGACAACTGTGTCCAACATTTCGTCGTGTGCTGTAGCGGTGGCGTTGGCCACAGTTTCTAAGATTAACGCAATTTTGTCAATGCGGTAACTGCTCATGACCGTCCCAGCCCATGGGAAAAAGAAACTAACGGCCTTCTCCCAATCAGCGCCATGTAAGGTGGTGGTGCCGTCGTCGTTCCAATAGGTGCTTCGTTGTGTCCTTATGAGTGCGGGGGTATTATGCAAGTGTTGTCGCATTTCCATTTCTGGGAAAACTGATCCTAAATAGCAACGTCCTCCCCAATTATCAGGTAAATACGGGTAAGCTTTGTTCCCGCATACAAACATGGTTCCGTGTGGAGCCACTAAATGAGTGGTCATGCAAGTGCGACGGTCTGCGATAGTGTTTGTTCCGTTTACCCCTTCCCATGCCAACTGGAGGTGTGTGAGATTATGTAAGGGCGAACTTGTAACATTTACTAACAGCATGTGTTTCCCTTCCCTAGGGTCCGCGAGGAGGGTAGCTCTACACACAGATTTGCCTACCGTTATTTGGCCCTTTCCTTCTAAGCAGAGGGCCCCCCTAGCCGGTTTAACCCAAACCGGCGCCGGGCGTTCCTCAAAGTGTTGGGACTGGATAGGGGGCGAATACTGGAAAACTCGTTTACACGCAGTTCCGTCAGAACCTTGGCTTGTCAGGGTTGTACTAAGGCATTTGGTGTCTAGTGGCTTTGAGCACAAATCATTGAGTGATAGGGGTAACGCTACCATTGGTATTCCTGTTGTGCTGGTGCGGGGAAGGTGCATACACATCCAACACCGTGTCCTATTCTGTAAGGTGGCCATATGCCGTGCGACCTTCCAGTATGTGTTCTCCTCTGGCTTCTTTCTTACTTTCTGGGCAGGCGGGGTCTTAATGACGTAAGAGGCGCAACTAGGTCGAAGGTAAGATGTGGTTCCATTTGGGATTGTCGTGCGAGGGGGCCATATTCCACATTCAAGTATCATTGTTGTATCCGGACCAATGGGGGCATAATGCAACATGAGGGTAGTATTCTCAACACCCTTGCCCCATCCATATCCTCGGGCATGTCGGCCGCTTATGTCCCCATATGTTCCATTTTCCACTTTTCTAACCTTAGTCAGGACTAGGCGTGTGCTTGTCATGCGTGCCTGTGGTGTGTTATTGTGTACCACTATAGCTTCCGCCCATCTTACAGATAACCACTTAAAGCTCGTTTCCAGGTTGCAGCAATTCACCGCTATTTTGTCTCCCCAGCGAGCCGTTATATACTTAACGGGGTAGAGGGAAAATGCTGAATAGTTGTCGGGTCCTGGGTACTTGGGGAGGTCCTTTCTCAGTCGCTCAAAGTTCAAGAGCCTATCTCCGGCAGGGGGTTTGAGGCAGCTACCCAGAATTCCCATCATCATGACCGTCATCGCCGCCCTTAGGAGACTGTGGTGCCCTAGGCGATGCATTGTCTTCGGCAGTGTGAGGTGCGGTGTCTTCAGCAGTGAGGGGTGCGGTGTCTTGTGTGACTTGTGGTGCGGGAATGGACAACTTACAATGGGTGGCGTGGATCCACGAAGGTTTACCCTCGCAGAAGACTGCCGTCGGTGTGACTAGTAGCACCTGGAATGGTCCCTTCCACCGTGGCTCCAAAGCAGCCTTGCGGGTGAAGTGCTTTACAAGCACCCAGTCGCCGGCCTGGAAGTTGTGGATGGCGTGGCCTATTGGTTCAGGCAGCGCCTCTCGTACTCGAGCATGGATGCTGCGTGCCACATTCGACAAGCCTATGCAAAATCTCAAAAGCATGTCATCCATTACTGGCAAAGCAAGGGTGGACATGTCTGTTGGTGCTGAAACGGGCAAGCTCATAGGTCGTCCCATTAATATTTCGTGGGGGGAAAGGCCCGTAGTGCGACCCGGGGTGCAACGAATGCTCATCAATGCAAGCGGAAGAGCCTCTGGCCACCTCAAGCCTGTGTCTGCGCAAAGTTTCGCTAGTTTATTCTTTAAAGTTTTGTTCGTTCGTTCCACAAGTCCTGAGGACTGTGGGTGGTAGACGCAATGGAAGGATTGTTTAACGCCCAACGCCTTCAGGATGCCCTTAACCACCTGCGCCGTGAAATGGCCTCCTTGATCTGACGAAATTATCTGGGGAATGCCAAATCTGCACATAAAATCCCGCACGAGGCGCTTCACTACTGTCGGAGCATCGGATTTGACGCATGGGTATGCTTCGACCCATTTGGTGAACGTATCTACGATTACCAACACATAGCGAAACGACATGCTTGGTTCCAATTCTGTAAAATCGAACTCAATAGTTGCGAACGGCCCACTAGGCGGGGGCCGTCCCCCATCATGTGCATGTCTCGGTGGCGCCCCTCTATTGTGTTGCTGGCAGACCACACACGATCGGCACACTTCGGATACAATCCGTGACAGTCCTGGCGCTGCCCAAGTGTAGTCTATCTGTCCCATCACCCCCCTCTGGCACACATGACCATTCTGATGAGCCATGCGTGCCAGCCAAGGCAGTAAAGCCTGGGGTGCTATAGGTTTTTCATCAAGGGTCCACATTTCCCCTGGCCCAGGGCGTATCGCTCCTCGTTTGAGCCAGACCTCGTGTTCGGCCGTCGGTGCAGCATTTTGCAAATTTATGATATCGTCCTTAGTTGGTGTGGCGGGTGGTCCCGCAGTCGGTATGTCAGCAATCTGTGCGGCTGTCTTCTGTGCTCGTGTCACCATCGGCATGTTGCGTTCTATCTGTTGGTTGGCGGCCTTTCCTGCCGCCTCGTCCGCCCTTGCATTGCCCCGGGCAACGTCAGTGTCCGCCCTTTGGTGGCCACGACACTTAATTACCGCGATAGCGCGGGGAAGTAAAATACTTCGGAGGAGCCCTTCTACTAGCGCGCCATTCTTTATTACTGAACCGGCAGATGTGAGAAAACCTCTCATCTTCCAGATGGCCCCTTTATCGTGGACTACGCCGTGAGCGTAGGCCGAATCTGTGTAAATGTTGACGGCAAGGCCTTCCGCCAAGCTGCACGCTCTGGTCAAGGCGCACAGCTCCGCCTGCTGTGCGGAAAATGTAGGTGGAAGACGCCCGCTCTCTACCGTTTCGCTATCCGAGCACACGGCGTACCCGGACAACAGGGACCCGTCCCATGCGCGCCTAGCTGATCCATCGACATAATATGTACAGTCGGGATGTTCTAAGGGAGTGTCCTTTAAATCCGATCGCACCGTGGAGACTAGCTGCACAACGTCGGTGCACACATGAGGTTCGCCCTCCTCTGGGGTGGGCATCAGTGAGGCTGGGTTGAGCGTCGTGCAACGTTCGATCGTGATGTTGGCTGCAGTGATCAGTGCGGATTCGTATTGCATTAATCTAGTGTTAGACAAATGCTGTGTGCTTCGCTGTAACAACAGCGAAGTGACGCAATGTGGTACCCGTAGCGTTACTGGGTGTCCCATAACAATGTCCGCTGTTCTTTCTACTGCGTACCTGGCCGCTGCCACGGCTTGCAGGCACACCGGAAACCCTTGTTCGACCGGGTCTAACTTTTTACTAAAGTAGGCTACCGGCCGCTCCTTATCCCCATGGGTCTGTGTCAAAACTGACTGGGCGAAACCTCCCACGGCGTGAGTGTAAAGGGTAAATGGTTTCGCATAATCCGGGAGTCCTAATGACGGTGCCGTAACCAGCGCCTGTTTCAGCCCGTCAAAACCTCGCCTCATTTCTGGTGTCCATACCAATTCGTCCGAGGCGGTTGATCTGGTTGCCTCGTATAGTGGCTTAGCTAGCAGCGCAAAATCAAGTATCCAAGTGCGGCAATATCCCGTCATACCTAGGAAGCGCAGCAGTTGCCGTTGCGAGCAAGGGCGAGGCAGCTCCATAATAGCGGTCACTCGTCCAGCATCCAATTCTCGTTTTCCGTGCGAAATGGCGTGTCCCAAGTAAGTTACAACCTGCCGCACAAACTGAAGTTTTGGTCTGCCTACTTTGTGGCCTTTGGCCGCCAAGGCCTTTAATAGGGCCAAGGAATCCATTTCGCACGCCTCCTTTGAAGGGGAGCAAATCAACAAATCGTCAACGTATTGCAGCAACACTGACCCTCCCTTCAATTCCACATCCGCCAGGTCGCGGTGCAGCGCCCGGGAAAACAGAGTGGGGCTATCTGAAAACCCCTGAGGTAGCACTGTCCAAGTATACTGGCGCCCCCTATGGGTGAAAGCGAACAAGTATTGTGACTCAGGCGCGATGGGCACAGAGAAAAACGCAGAACAAAGGTCGATGACCGTGAAGTATGTTGCGTCCGGCGGAATTGACATCATGAGGGTTTCTCCGTTTGGAACTAGTGGGTGTATGCCCTGTATCACCTTGTTCACCTCCCTTAAATCCTGTACAAATCTCCATTTGTCCTTTGACGGCTTTTTAACTGGCAAAATTGGTGTATTACATGGGCTGTTAGTTTCCACGATAATCTTCTGTTCCACTAGGGATTGAATCACTGGTGCTATGCCTACGTCGGCCTCAGGTCGTAGCTTATACTGTTTTACATTTGGCAAGCGCATCCCCGGCTGCACTGCTATCACTAGAGGTTTGGCGTCTCGCATCCGTCCAACCTCACCGTCGCTTTTGGGCCATAAATTGTCTGGCACCTCCGCTAGGAGGTAATCTGACTCACCCGGGTCCGTCAGCACTGCCCTCATGGCATAGGTGCCCTTAGGAGGCAACTCTGTCGCTTCGAACACTCCATCCCTCCGTTGTGTCTTGAAGTCAATTGAAAAACCTTCGCCATTTTGGAGCCGTTTCAAAGTCCAGCGGCCTTTCTTACTCCGGTAACCTTGTAGGGGAACTTCTCGTAACCTCCCTACCATCCAACCTACACTTTCCGGCGGCCACCCTTTGGCAGTGGTGAGGGTAACATGGGCTGTCGCTCCTTCGGGGTATTGGGTCAACGCACGCTGACTTGAGGTTAGGACTGCCTCGATTCCTATTCCCTCGCGGCCGATCCACATCCGTGACAAGTGTATAGGCGTGCGCTCGCCCAGCTTTTCCTTAACCTTTTCTCGATAATTCTCGTCGTCGCCCGTTGCATCATAGTACGCAGTGCAATGGGGTGGATTATCCCTTAAGGTTTTTATCGAAATTTCGTGCAGTTGTAGCCAATCTCGCAGAACTGCATTGTCCAAACACACATTATCTATGATATGCGTCCAGGTAGCCAGAGCCCCTTCATCCATGCGCCACCAATACACGGTGGGGCCGGGCCGAGACAAGGCCGTCATTACCAAGTCGCGTTTAGATTCCGCGACGTCTACAAAAACTCCCTCCTCGGTACATGAGATCTGACAGCCCAATCGGCACAACAAATCCCGTCCCAGCAAATTCGTCGGGGCGGTAGTGGTCATCAAGAAAGCATGTTTAGCCTCCAGCGGGCCGCATGTTACTCGCACTTCCTCCGAAATAGGAAGCGCTTGGGGTAAACCCGAAACACCCAGTATTTGAACGTTCCTGGCCGTAGGGCGCAAAGAGGGCAATTGCCCCTTGTTAATTGTGCTGCGAGTCGCACCCGTATCTACGAGGAATTCTAATGGTCTTCCCTCCACGTCCAACATCATGGTTGGTTCCTCTGCCGGTGTCATGGTCAAGAGAGGACACTCCTTGGGCGACTCGCCAGCGTCCCGTCAATAGGCCCCTCTATTGTATTGGGGCTGAAACCCCTTACGAGCCTTTGGGCAATCACGTATCCAGTGTCCCATCTGCTTGCAATAATGGCACGGTTCTTGCGGAACCGGTGGTGCGGAGGGCATAGGTCGTCCCTCTACAGCTCCCCTTCCGCCCTGCCTGCGTTCTGGCGGCCCCCAATGTGACTGGTTTACTGGTTGCCATTGCGGCGGACCCCGAGGCGGGGCCCAGTTCCCCCTTGGTCCGTTCTGCATCCCACTATTGGGGGGTGGTCCGGGGTTTTGGAGAAGGGGTCTTGGTGGATACCAATTTTGGGGAGGGGGCCCTTGCACAGTCCAAGTTTGAGGGTTTTGAGGAGGAGGAGGAGGGGGAAAAGGGGGTGGTATTGTCCATTGTTGTTTTACCTCGTTCATATTAATTAGTCCAAAGTCTTCCTCAGTACAACCGTCGCAGTTTTCATTTTCGTTGTGGATCCACTCTCCGTTGGGAAATTGGCCCTTATAGAAAAGAGGATAACAACTCCTCCTATGTTCCTCTGGACCTCGAACAGGTCCCCACTTCTGGCACTGTTCGTGTATGTCGTTCTGACTCTGATCCCCCTTTTTATTCTGATTAAATTGAGCCCGTTTCTCTTGGACAAACATTTGCAATATTTCCTCCTTAATATCCTTCTTCTCCTCTAGGGAGGAGCCCGGGCATTGTTCCAGTTTGTCGCATAATTCGTTGGTTGTCATTCCCTTCCAGCCGAAGAGGACGGTCTGTACCTGTTTCTTTAATACCGGCCGAAGCCCCTCGATTAGATATTGATTTACCAATGGTTGGGGTAGCCCTCCCAGCTGCATCGGACCCAGTCCTCCCCAGCGCGCAATGGCCTTTTCCAACCTTTCTCGGTACTCTCCAATTGGTTCTCCTGCCTTTTGTTTTATGGCCCCGATTTTTCCCCAATCCGGACCCCCTGCTGGCAACAGCGCATGTTCGATGGCACCCAGCAGCCGGACCTTCAGTGCCTCCCATTGCACTAGTGTTATCAGGGGGTTTGCACCCGCCGCCCTTGGGTCGTCGTGCGGCCAGTGTGCTCTTTGTCTAGCCCTTTCCCATACTTTGGGTGGGAGCACGGATACTCCCATATGAGTTATGTCTCGATAGTCGCACTCGCCAGCTAAAAACCAATTCGACATGGTTGGCACTATCTGCCGTGGATCCTCAATAAGCAAATGTTGAATCCTTTCCCGCATTACAGTTAAAGAGGATTCTTTCCATGGTACCCTTTCTCGAACCCCCTGTCCTTGGGCATCAACTCCGATAACTTGTACAGGGCACAATGTTTTCCTTCCCTCTATTTCCTGACATTCCAATGGGGTAGTTTGTGAGGTCCTTTTCCCCTTACAACCTACCAGTGAGGGGTATAACCCATCCGGTCCTATCGGTGGCGGGAACCCTGCGATGTCGGTCCCGTCATCTATTCCATTAGCCCCGAGTTGTGCAAACAGTCTTCCCTGGCTCGGGTGGTTCTGGGGTATCTGGGGCGCGATGGTAGCGGGGTTATAGGGGGGTGGTAGCAGGGGCGCAGAAAGGATAGGTGGTGCCTGAAACCCCGGGACAGGGTTTAGGTCTGGGGCTGGGGAGGGTAGATTGGTCGCTACCTCCCCTCTCGCGGGGTCTGGGTTTTCAACGAGCGGCATCAGTCGCGCGTTGGCCTGCTTTTCTATTTCCTTAAGCGCTTCATCCTGCTCTTTATTCGCCTGTTTCCTCAGACCCTTAAGTTTTGTTACCTCACCGGCCAAGCTGGCCTGTTTCGACTTTGCGTGTCGCTTCATCGCTTCTTCCTTCCACCAGCCAAAGACTTTCCAGTAGTCCGGCGGGAAGTGTTTCGTGGTCTGTTCAAACTTGTCTAATGTCTCATACAACACGTCCAATTTTTCCAGCGCAAAAGACCCTCCTTCGGGCCATGGTTCTCCTAAATCCTTCGTCAGCGCAACCCATGACTTCCCTGGTCTCACAGCAGCATAGCCATGCCTCTGAAACATAAAAAATGCTGGGGTATGTCTAAGCGGTTCACCTGCCTTTACTGTCTTATTACCCATACTGTTACCCATCCTAAGAAACCTTAGTTTACCGACGTAGCCTTGTACTCGTGAGGATCGCCCGCCTCGCGTTTACAGCCGTCTACCTAACTCTGTGAGGCTCGCAGCCTTGTACCCGTGAGGTTCGCCCGCCTCGCGTGGTACGGCCGCGCTACCTACTCTCCTGAGAGGCTCGTCCGCCTACACAGCCGTCTATCCTACCCTTACTGCACTTTCCTGGCGTCCTACGCCCGTGTAATAGTTCTAATCTTACTTAAAATCCCGACATCTCCCGGGTAGGCCTCGGATCGGGACGCCGCCCTTATCCTTACCCTCACAACCCAGAGATCTATTACCCCTTAACCTCAGGCGCCCAACGTGGGGCACTTTCCCTTACGTAACGTTACCCTAACGAGTCCATAAACAATCAGTTGCTCCAGGACCCAAGCGGTCCGTAATTAAATTTAGGTTCGTGGAACAGGTATGAGCAGGGAACGGAACAAACGGCAACCGAGCAAGAGAGAGTGGGTTACAATTTGGACTGACCCCCAGGCTAAAAAGGAAAAACAAAAGAAAACCACAGCTCACCTGACCCGGATCAATTGCCAGCTGGTCTCTCACCACTCCCTTGCCTGGGACCGCGTCCCGGACTGCCCAGACTGATCCCACCGCTGCCACCACTTGTCGGATTGGGACTTAGGACTTGGGACTCAGAAGACTCAGATGAAAGGAGCAACGGATATATTTATTAGAACTCGAGTACACAAGCTTGAGGACAGCAAAGTTGTATTGAAACTCACAAAGAATGACCAACAGTACAACAAGATGCTCTGAAATAATTCAATTAACATTGCTTTATATAAGGAAAATCAGGGGTGGAGTTAGCTCACAAGATACAGAGACAGAATGGGCTCATCGGCCCTCCCACCATAGTCCCGTCCTGTTGTTCAGTTAATTAAAGGAAGTTCATCCAAGGCCAGTCATGGGTTAGCTCTGATAAGGAGATGGTCAGCATTATGTGGCAACATGTTTACAACTTTCTGTAAAGAAAGCTAGCTTGGGAAAGTACAAAGGGAGTGGACACTCATAAAACTGTCAGCTTGCAAGATAATGGCAAAGTCAGGAGAAAGGCAAAGAGAGATAACAGTTGCCTCCAAGGCCTGGGAAGGGGAACTAGAGATTGTGCCCACGCAGGCCAGGGCACACAGGCAGAGAACTCCTTATTAGGATATTACACATCCTCAATGCACAAGAAAGAACTCAGTATCATAAAAGAGTACAGCAGTAAGTCAAAACAAAACATAAAATTGGTTATACTTGGTAATTGGTAAAGCAGCAAGGATATACAAAGGGGGAGGGGCATTACAGCTCCCTACATGTATGTATGTATGTATATATGCATTCATGTATGTGCCCTCAAACGTATACCAATCGGAGCTGAGAATCTGGTCACATGACAGGGTGATGTGATTACGTCTGATGTCATTACGGCGGTGCTGTGTGACTCTCCACACACCGCCATTTTGATTTATATGCCGTTCAGGCAGAACATATCGTCGAACCTGTCATATATCACAATCGTCATGCTCTACCTTTACGTTTTTCATTCAGTGTGAAACACAAAAACCCGATTGTTAAAATGACCATCAAATATCAAAAGCATAGGAGTTACGTCTCTTCCAACAAAACGGTACGTATAGGCCTTAGACGTTTTGACTCATCTTCCGACCGCTTCGGACAAATTAAGCCCAGGTTTCTTAATACAGTAGTGTATCGTTTCAGTAGTATCGTTTTCGTAATAATAATAATAATAATAATATCATAATAATAATATCATAAATATAACCATAATACTTTAATCCGATTTTTAAGACACTCCAGATCTTTAAAACAGCTGTTCACCACCATCTCTTATCTTCCCCCATCCAAAACCTTGATCTTATCTACCCCCGCTAATTCACCCCAGATACACTTTTTTTTAAAATTCCAACTTCTTTCCTGGAAGGCCTTGCAGTGTTCATATGTTTATGCCTCTCCCACCTCCCCCCAAGCCCTCTCTCTCCCACAGTTCTCTCGATGTCCCTTCTCTCAAATGTTGTGTTTGTGTCCTTCCCCCTCTCTCCCCATCTTGTCTACCGCTCCCCTTATTTTGTGTTTGATGTGTCGGTTTGACTTTTTGTGTGATTAATGTTAGCTCTTTCACGAACCTCGATCTTGCATACAAAAATATATATATACAGTATATCCCAATGTCGTGAATGGAAGGTTAATGGATTGAAGCGGTGTATGGTTCATGATCAGTAATGAGTGATGTTCGGCACTAATATTAATAACCACGGAAGTAAGGAATTCACCTCGGTTTTTTGATAGTAATATCATTTTCGAAATATTGATAATGTAACGTTAATATTATAGTAAATCTAATCATAACACAAATCCCTTCGTAGTGACTCTAAACGTACTGGAAGTTAAAATATATCATGTTGAAGTGCGGTGCTATGCGCACGACTTGTTTGCCAAGAAGATAAGCAACAATGCGGGTAACCAAAAAGAGTCTTTATTACAAAGCTCAACGATAGCACTAAAGTGCTCAGGGCTGCGCGCCCCGTGTATATCCCGAGGCCACGCCTACCCCTCGGGTGTGGCCGACACCCTCTTGGTGCGCGGAATGATGTCACCGCGCCAGCGAGCCATCGTGTCCGCCACACGCGCCCCCCCCCAGAATTCCCGCGCACCTGAAGGGTCAGTTTGCGAGGCAAACGGATGACCCGGCCGAAGCGCCCTCTGGCGTCTGGGATGCCCCCGGCGGCACCTGGGATGGGTGCAGGACCGGGGGGGGGGCGGGGCTGGGCGGTGCCGGAGGTCCACCCACCGGGGGGCGGCCCCGACGCGGGGGCCGAGCCACTGGCGGTGGGTGGTCCACGTCGAGGTGGGCCGGCTTGAGGCGGTCCACAGAAACGCGGTCAGAGGTACCGCCGATGTCGAGGGTGAAGTGTTTCGCCCCGGTCTCCAGCACGCAGAAGGGCCCGTCGTACGGGGGCCGCAGCGGTGTCCGGTGGGCGTCGTGGCGGACGAACACGTACTCCGCCGTGCGAAGCTCCGGGGCGACGTGCGTTGGCGGGCACCCGTGGTGCGCCGTCGGCACCGGGGCGAACCTCCGGGCGGTCTCCTGCGGAGCGCTGCTGCGCCGCAGACCATGGTGCCGTGGAGTCGGGGAGGAACTCGCCCGGCACCCGCAGCGGTTGTCCGAAGACCAACTCCGCCGCGGATGCACGCAGGTCGTCCTTGGGTGCCGTCCGGAGGCCCAGCAGGACCCAGGGGAGCCTGTTGACCCAGCCGCCATCGCGGAGGGTGGCCCGGAGCGCGGCCTTCAAGGAGCGGTGGAAGTGCTCGCACAGGCCGTTGGCCTGGGGGTGGTAGGACGTGGTGCGGTGCAGCTGGACGCCGAGCCCCCGCGCGACCGCCCCCCAGAGCTCCGAGGTGAACTGGGGGCCGCGGTCGGACGAGATGTCCGAGGGGGCGCCGAACCGGGCAACCCAGGTGGCGATGAACGCCTGCGCGACGTCCGCCGCCGTCGTCGCCGCCAAAGGCACGACCTCCGGCCACCGGGTGGTGCGGTCCACCATGGTGAGGATGTGGGTGAAACCCCGCGAGGGGGGCAGAGGTCCCACCAAGTCCACGTGAACGTGGTCGAACCGACGTTCGGGCACCGTGAACGGGGCCAAGGGGGCCTGGGTGTGGCGGTGCACCTTCGCGCGCTGGCATGCGAGGCACGTCCTAGTCCAATCGTGGACGGCCTTCCGGAGGCCATGCCAGACGAACTTGTCGGCGACCAGCCTCTGGGAGGCCTTCGTGCCCGGGTGGGACAGGCCGTGGATGGCGTCAAAAACCCCAGCCCGCGGGCACGATGGGGCGAGGCCGCCCGAGGGAGACGTCGCACAAGAGGGCCGTGCCCGCGTCGTCGAACGGCACCTCGGTGACGCGGAGGCCCATGACGGCGGTCCGCAAGGCCTGGACGTCGGGGTCGGCGGTCTGGTCCGCCGCCATCCGGGCATAGTCGATCCCGAGGTGGACCGCGTGGGCGACGGACCGGGAAAGGCAATCCGCCAACGTCGTGTACTCGGACACGGCCGAGAGGTGACGCTGCTGCCGGGCCGACCATGGCTCGGCGACCTTGGCCATCGCGAAGACCAGGGGCTTGTGGTCGACGAAGGCTGTGAACGAACGGCCCTCGAGCAGATGGCGGAAGTGCCGGACCGCCAGGTGGAGCCCGAGCAACTCGCGGTCGAAGGTGCTGTACCGGCGTTCATGCGGGCGAAGCTGCCGGCTGAAAAACGCCAGCGGTTGCCAAGCGCCACGCACCCATTGCTCATGCACCGCGCCCACCGCGTAGTCTGACGCGTCGGTGGTGAGGGCGATCGGTGCATCGAGCGCCGGGTGCGCGAGCATGGTGGCGTTAGCCAAGGCGAGCTTCGCGCCCGCGAACGCCACGTCCATCTGCTCGGTCCAAACAACGTCACCTTTGCCCGGCTTCCCCCGGAGGGCCTCGAGCAGGGGGCGCAGGAGCTGGGCGACGCGGGGCAGGAAACGGTGGTAAAAGGTCACCAGGCCCAGGAACTCCTGGAGCCCCCTGATCGTGCGGGGGCGCGGAAAACCCTTGAACGCCTCCACCTTTGCCGGTAAGGGGGTGGCCCTGTGCCTGGTGACGCGGTGCCCCAAAAAGTCGATTTCGGCGACGCCGAACCGGCACTTGGCGGGGTTTACGATCAGGCCATGCTGGCCCAGGCGTTCGAAGAGCGTGCGGAGGTGGCGGAGGTGCTCTTCGCGGGACGCACTTGCGACGAGGATGTCGTCCAGGTAGACGTAAACGCAATCCAAGTCGCGCAAGACGCTGTCCATCAACCGTTGGAACGCCTGAGCCACATTCTTCAACCCGAAGGGCATCCAAAGAAACTCGAAGAGGCCGAATGGTGTAATGACGGCCGTCTTCGGTATGTCCTCCGGCCTGACGGGGACCTGGTGGTATCCGCAGATGAGGTCCACCTTAGAAAAGAAGGACATTTTCGCCAACCGGGTGGAAAAGTCCTGAATGTGAGGCACCGGGTAGCGGTCGGGGGTGGTGGCATCGTTGAGGCGGTGGTAGTCTCCGCACGGCCGCCATCCCCCGCCGGGCTTCGGCACGATGTGCAGTGGCGAAGCCCAAGCGCTCTTGGAGTGCCGTACGATGCCCAGCCGCTCCAGCGTAGCGAACTCCGCCTCTGCCACCGCGAGCTTCGTCGGCTCGAGGCGGCGTGCCCGGGCATAGACCGGTGGCCCGACGGTGGGGATGTGATGCTCCACCCCGTGCTTGACGGCCACCGCCGAGAAGGTGGGCCGCGTGAGGGCCGGGAAGCCGGCGAGGAGGCGGGTGAACTCGTCCGCTGCCGGAAGCGTACAGTCCAACCTCGCCGGGACCGAACCGCTCAGCAAGCCGCTTGGCGAGCCGCTCAGGGAGCTGCCCAACGAACTGCTCAGCGTGCAAGCCAGCGAGCTGAACGTTTCGGCCTGGACCAGGCGTCTGTTCTTCACGTCCACCAACAACCAATTTGCACATAGGAAGTCCGCACCGAGCAATGCCATGGGCACGCTGGTGGTTACGAACGTCCATTGAAAGCGTTGCCCTCCGAACCGCAGGGAGAGGCAGCGCTTCCCGAATGTGCGTATGGGTGTACTGTTGGCTGCAAGCAACGCGGGGCCCCGGCCCGCGGTTCGCTTGTCGGACGTGGAGGCGGGGATAACGCTCACATGTGCGCCCGTGTCGCAGAGGAAGCGACGCCCGGACAAGGTGTCCGTGACAAAAAGGAGGCTGCCGGAATGGCCGATGCTCAGGGCCGCTACCGAGCACCGGCTTGGTAGTTTCCCGACTTGCCAAACGAGCACGGCGGGCAACAATTCCTAGCCTTGTGGCCAAACCTGGCGTGGAAACGGCACCAGGTTTGCGGCGGAGGCGGAGGCCGCGGTTTTCGCGGTGGTGGTGGGCGGGGCGTGGCGGCGGCCACGCGGTGTGCATCGGCATCAGCCTCGGGAACCACGAGGTGTGCATCAGCATCAGCCTCGGGATCCGCGACGGCCGCACCGACTCTCGCCCGCGTGTCACAAGCCGCGAAAAACTTGTCGGCCTCGACGGCCAGAGCGCGGGGTTCCTTTATTTTGGAACCGGCCAATGCGAGGCGTACCTGTGCCGGCAGCTGGCGTAGGAAGAGCGCCCGGAATAAAAAATCCGGGGCTTTGTCACCCAGCAACGACAGCATGTGATCCATCCGCACCGATGGTCGTGTGTCGCCGAGTTCGGGAAGGTCCAGGAGGCGGTCGGCCCGTTCGCACTCCATGAGGCCGAACGTGGCGATGAGGAGACGCTTGAGCGCCTCGTACCTGTGGTCGGCCGGTGGGTTCCGCAGGACGGACACGACTCGGGCGGCTGTTCCGGGCCCGAGGGCGGCGATGACGCGCCAGCGAGCCATCGTGTCCGCCACAATGTTCTACATATTAAAGAAGCGGCAGTTTTGTGTCCATTACGTCTATGATGTCATTACGACGGCTGCTCCACCGACCGACATTTTAATTTACAAGTAGGCCCACACCCGCTCACTATGGGAGCTGCAGAAAGGGTCATTCCTCTTTGGGGTATATAGATTACAGTCGATCTATGGTCGGGTCTCAAGAACATTGGGTGTGTGTTCATTTACCACGTTTCTTGTGGAGAGATCGCCAAGTGGTTTAAGCATTCGAGCAAGCACTCCGTTCAAAACCGTTAAGGAACGGCTGGCTTGGCAAGCGCTAGCTAGCTGCTTGGCAAATGAGCACATCTCCAAACCTTGTGCGGTATATAGATTACAGTAGAACTTCGCTGAGTTCTGTCAGTAAAACTTACCTCATGGATGTTGAGATTCCTCCAAATTTATTTGTTTAACGTGATAAATGGCATTAGTGACGGTTTGAAAAGCTAATAAAATATGTTTGTGGTTTATAATATTTTACAAGCCCGGCGACGCCGCTGTTAGACTTTTGGTCTTGTTTTGGGGTATGTAGGTGACTGCTAGCCAAGGACATATACGCACATATTGGGTCAGGATCCATAATCCAAGAGTTTTTTTTCGTGATTCGTCACAATTGAGAGACAGGGCCAAAAATTACATAGAGCATAGCAGATATCTCAAAACGTTGTGGATTGATTCGGAAAAATAATTGGTAGACAGGTTGGATGTGTGACAAGGACGAATTGATTCAATCTTGTTGAAGATCCGAATTCAATAATGTTTTAATTTACCAAGTGATTTGTCACCATTGAGAGATGGGGCCAAAAACGATATACCGTATAGCATAATCTTTCTGAAAGTTGTGGACGAGTTGGTTCGGTGACAAGAACAAGCCAATTCGATTCTGGTTCAGGTCCAGATGCAGATCCGGTGTATCGGTGGGATACAAAACGTAAACTGTTCAGCCTGGCGGAAGTATTACTGAGTGTCATTCTAGTTATCCCCACCACTGAAGGTGGATGGAGGGTTATGTTTCAGTCCTGTCTGTTTGTTTGTGAATGGGATATCTCAAAAAGTTTTGGACGGATTTGGACGAAATTTGGTGGACAGGCTGGGTATGTGACAAGGACGAAATGATTACATTTTGGTGAAGATCCGGAAACGGGTCTGGATCTAAGAATTTTTAAGTGATTATTCACCGTTGAGAAAGATATCGGGCAAAAAATGATATAAAGCACGATATCTCAAAAAGTTGTGGATGGATTCGGATGAAATTTGGTGGACAGGTTGGGTGAGTGACAAGGAAAGATAGATTCAATTTTGGTGAAGCTGAATCCGCATCCGGATACGTCAGTTTTTTAGTTGTTATATTATAAGTGATTCTTCACCATTAAGTGATAGGACCAAATATGATAGTGGCTTCAGAAAGTATTCATACCCCTTGACTTTTTCACATTTTGTTGTGTTACAGCCTGAATTTAAAATGGATTATATTGAGTTTTTTGTCACTGATTTACACATAATACTCCATAATGTCAGTGGAATTTTTTTTTTTTTTTACAAAATAAATAAAAATGAAAAGCTAAAATGTCTTGAGTCGATAAGTATTCAACCCCTTTGCTATGACATTCCAAATTGAGCTCAGGTGCATCTAATTTCCTTTGATCATCCTTGAGATGTCTCTACAACTTGATTTGAGTCCACCTGTGGCCAAAACAATTGATTGGACATGTTTTAGAAAGAAACGCACCTTTCTATATAAGGTACCACAGTTGACAGTGCATGTCAGAGCAGAAACTCTACCATGAAGTCCAAGGAACTATCCGTAGAACTCCAAGATACAATTGTGAGGAGGCATATATCTGGGGAAGGGTATAAAACAATTTCTAGAGCATTGAAAGTTCGGAAGAGCACAATGAGCTCCACCATTAGGAAATGGAGAGAATATGGAAATACCCAGACTCTTTCTAGAGCTGGCTGTCTGAGCAACCGGGTAAGAAGGACCTTGGTCAGGGAGGTGTCCAAGAACCCAATGACCACTCTGACAGAACTACAGAGTTCCTTGGCTGAGATGGGAGAACCTACCAGAAGGACAACAGTCTCTGTAGCACTTCACAAATCTCGGCTTTATTGGAGAGTGCAGAGGCCACTCCTGAGAAAAAGGCACATGACAGCATGGCTGGAGTTTGCAAAAAGGAATGTGAAAGACTGAGAGCATGAGGCAACATATTCTGTGGTCTGATGAAATGAAAATTGAACTCTGCTCTGAATGCAAAGCGCTACGTCTGGAGGAAAGAGAGCACAGCTCATCACCCATCTAACACCATCCCTACCATGATGCATGGTGGTTGCAGCATCATGCTATGGGGATGATTTTCAGCAGCTGGGGCTGGGAGACTTGTAAGGATAGGGGGAACAACGAATGGAGCCAAATACAGGCAAATCCTTGAGGAGTACCTGCTTCAGAGTGCAAAAGACCTTTGACTGTGGCAAATGTTTACATTCCAAAAGGACAATGACCCCAAGCATACAGCCGAAGCAACACTGGAATGGCTTTGGAAGAAGAACATGAAATCCCTTGAGTGGCCCAGCCAAAGCCCAGACTTGAATCCCATTGAGGACCTGTGGAAAGACTTGAAGATTGCTGTTCACCGACACTCCCCATCCAACTTGACAGAGCTTGAGCAAATCTGCAAGGAAGAATGGAAAAAAAATCCCCAAATCCAGATGTGCAAAGCTTATACTTCTACAAAGTATTGACTCAGGGGGCTGAATAGTTATCTAAATTATTATTTCTGTATTTCATTTTTAATTATTTTGAAAATATTTCTCAAAACAAATTCCACTGACATGGAGTATTATGTGTAGATCACTAACATATAAGTGACAAAAAAACTCAATTCAATCAATTTTGAATTCAGGCTGTAACAACAAAATGTGAAAAAAGTCAAGGGGTGTGAATACTTTCTGAAGAATGAATGAATGAATGAATGAATTATCGTTTTGAGGCCATTTTTCCCCGCTAGAGCGGGGGTTAGCCTTGCGGGCCCCATGACAATCATGGTTCCCTGTTTGAGGCAATGTTTTTATGGCCGGATGCCCTTCGTGACGCAACCCTTGGTTGCCTCTTACGATGCGCAGGGATACGGTGTACCTATTCTAAACCGGGGTACACACTGTTTCTGAAGCCACTGTATATATATAGTATGATAGTTGTGGACGACTTATGACAAAACCATGTGGATGAGTTGGGTAAGTGACAAGAACAAGCCAATTAGATTTGGGTTCAGGTCCAGATCCAGATCAGACCCATCAGGGGGATACAAAACGTAAACTGTTCAGCCTGGCGGCGATATGCTCTCTACCGAGTGCCGTTCGAGTTAGATATATAATGAGCCTCATATATTTCGCACCAGATTTATATTGCCACGAAGTGCTATTACTGAAAGGTATTACCTGCATTAAACTGAGCACGGAGTATTCAAAAACCTTGTAACTGTTTCAAACTGACTTGGGACTTGGTGTCTGGTGACTTGGTAGTGAATGTATATTGGACTAGGATTCGCTGCTAAATTTGGCCTGCTTGTGGCTTCATCACTGAGAAAAGACTGCTGTTGATGTAGTGCCATTGTGCCTCAGGACAGGAATTTATCATTATTCAGGGTGCCGATATCATCTTCACCCTGGCCACTGAATTATGTTCAGCTACTAAAATCATAAGCTGTTAATACCTATGCATATGGCTAATATTTTAAGTGCGTATCGTTCAGTTTTTCGATTGCATGTTGCATTGGAGCTCATCTTTTCGCTGCCATTTTTTCCCAGCTTCAAGAAACGAGTTTTAATTCAGCAATTAGAAGAAATGATGCAGAGCTTGCAGCAGGAAGACTCACCGTTGTTGCTCAGAGCACACATCCCACTACTGGGTAACCACATCAACAGCAGGTGATACATTCAATGCCGTGACAAGCCGAATCCTCCTTATTGTCGAGGTCATGCCGACAGCCAAGTACTTTGGTCATGGAGCAAATGTTGCACTTGAGCAGCAATATTTCACAGCAGTTTGAAGCAACCAGGGAGCAGATTCCTCAATCACTGCTCCCGGCCCAGAGACCTGCAAGCAGTTTTGGTCGATGTTGTAAACGAAGCAGCTCTGGCTGTTCAAAAGTTCAAACTTTGTTTTCCACTGAAAGCCGCATCACCTATTGATGCCAAATGCAATTGGACCGTTCATGATCCAGGAGGAGATTGCACAGACGTCAGCACTTTCACGGACAGAGCTTGAAGCAAAATTGTCGTGGTTATCCCCGGTGGTTTGGTGGGAACTTTGCAATACACGTGTGTGCACCACCAGCCAAGTGCTGAACTAAACGGATGTCACGTACCATGAAGGAAGAGCCACTGGGATGCCATTTGGATTACGCACTCAGGACCTCATGTACTCAGTTAACCCTTCTTCTCAACTGAAAATGTGTGCACAGGTCATTTACTTTACAAACTAGAAGGCTGCTGGCATCATCTCGAAAAGAGAAAAAAAAGGAATGAACGTTACGTTATTTTGTCATTGCCTCTGAAAGCTGGTCCATTGTAACGATGAATTTGCTATTTTGCCAAAACGAATGAAAATGCTTCCGACTTACCTTAGAACAGTTTGAACCCGACTTTGAGTTGAAAGGCAAATGTTTGCCTCAAAATCTCCACTTGCATTCATACTTGTCATGCAGACAACTATGGAATGTTGTTTTGTAAAAAAAAGAATTAAAAAAATTTTTAAACGTATTTTTTTGAAGGCCCAAAATTTGTAATTTTGGCAGGTCATGGAAAATGAGCATTTATTGTAAAAAAAAATAAATTTCTATGTTGAAATAAAATGATGGACTACTTTTAATGTTTTATTTTGATTCATTCACATTACAAAACCAACAAAAAGCAAAAATACACGGTTATTAAATATATTATCATCATTGATACATGGGAAGGGAAAGCTGATTCACAAGGAAATATTTAGGAATGATGTCACGATAGGAATCATTTACGTGGTAAAGAGGTGAGAATGAGGTCGACTTTTCTAATTTATGCAGGAACACCAGCTTCCTTCTCAGGTCTGCCATCATGAAGAACTTCAGGTACCTCTGACGTGACAGCAAGGCAGTCACTGGCGACGTCGAAGCTTCGTAATTGGCAGAATATTAGTGGCACCGAGTGTCGAGGGTTCTTGTGGCTGAGCATAGAGCACCTTCCCACGGTGGTTAAAGGAGTAGAAAGATGGTCGGTTGCTCATGTTCTCAAAAGTCCTGCAGGACAGATGAAACTAATTTATGATTGGTCAACACTTCCTTTCAAGGACATTTGGAAACAAATCAATGGAGGCAAAAGCCAAGAGATGTCTGTCCACCATACATAAACCGAGTTGCCTTACGTAAAGTGGTAAGTGGGGTTAGGCAATTGGCTCACTTTGTCTGTGTCTACAAATGTCAGTTTATGATCGAGAAACCACTTAATTTCAAGATGAATGTTTTTTTTATTCTATCTGTCTGGCAAAAAAAAAAATCATTCCAAACAACAAACTTGCTGTTTTTAAGGATGTCATAAAGGACACAAACAACAGGCATAAAGAACCAGGGTTGCCGACTCAGACTTGAGCCGCAACATTTTGCAAACTTGATTCGGACTTTAGACTTGGCGTCTGGTGACTTGCTTGAGACTTGGCGTCTGGTGACTTGCTTGAAATTTGGCGTCTGGTGACTTGCTTGAGACTTGGCGTCTGGTGACTTGCTTGAGACTTGGCGTCTGGTGACTTGCTCGAGACTTGGCATCTGGTGACTTGCTTGAGACTTGGCGTCTGGTGACTTGCTTGAGATTTGGCGTCTGGTGACTTGCTTGAGACTTGGCGTCTGGTGACTTGCTTGAGACTTGGCGTCTGGTGACTTGCTTGGGGCTTGGCGTCTGGCGACTTGCTTGGGGCTTAGGCGTCTGGTGACTTGCTTGGGACTTGCCGTCTGGTGTCTGGGACCTGGTGTCTGGCGACCTGGTGCCAGCCTGGGACCTGGTGTCTGGCGACTTGCTGGGACCTGGTGCCAGCCTGGGACCTGGTGTCTGGCGACTTGCTTGGGGCTTGCCGTCTGGTGACTTGCTTGAGACTTGCCGTCTGGTGACTTGCTTGGGACTTGCCGTCTGGTGACTTGCCTGGGACTTGGCGTCTGGCGACTTGCTTGGGACTTGGCGTCTGGCGACTTGCTTGGGACTTGCCGTCTGGCGACTTGCTTGGGACTTGGCGTCTGGCGACTTGCTTGGGACTTGGCGTCTGGCGACTTGCTTGGGACTTGGCGTCTGGTGACTTGCTTGGGACTTGACGTCTGGTGACTTGCTTGGGACTTGGCGTCTGGTGACTTGCTTGTAAATTGCATGCAACGTTAATTCGTAATTACTTGCTGGCAATGTTTGGAAAATAATCGCTGACTGAAGATCAAATTAAAACGGGGTTTAGGATAAATGGTAGGTTATTTTCAGTCGTCAGCATGTGGGGTTCGGTGAATGACAACATCTAAGGTGGTGTGCATGTGTGCAGTACACCAGAGCTTAGAGCACATACCATTCTCCACAACGGTTAAAGGGAGTGTTCAATCTCCAAATAGCAGAGCACATCATGTCCCAATGGCACGCACCAGTCTTCGGGTGGAATTGTGGGAAGCACAGCTTTATTTGAAGCATTTGTGCCAAATTGGGGAAACTTGGCCCCTGATCGGTAACATCATTCATGCATGTCCTGATATCCACCCGATTTTAAAAAAAAAAAGTGATTTTAATGTCATTGGTATTGACCGATTTCTTTTTTCACCCGTTTCTTTCTTACAATACATGCATGCTCTGACATGACAGCCAATCAAAAGGCTGGCTAATAGACCGCACTGGATTCATGATGGTGGCACACCTTCCCAAAGTGGATTTAACATTAAAAAAATTTGCTGGGAACAACGGAAAAATGTCCACTGTATGGTGGACAGGACTATGATAAAGATTAAGTTACCAAATAAAAACGAGTTAAACCGCTTTTCAGAGCATTCATTGCAATAAATAAAGCCCAGTGTCTTAATTCCACGACAGCTTGAACTTCAAGGTTTATAAGTAAATGTGGGATTTGACAAGTTGAAGTAATACTACGGTGACTTGAAACTTGCCCTCAAAAACTTGACTTACCTCAAGTGACTTGTTGACATCTCTGCGAATAAATATGGGAGTGTAAAAGAATGCATCAACAGCGGTAAACTTCCAAAAATATTTTTTTTCCTGCAATATTTAAAATATCTTCTTTCAATTGAATTCTACACTTGAACATTGGAGAACACAAATCACCTTTTTGACAGTTTTGAAACCCTTCCGTTTAGCAGCATTTGGACAAAATACTACGGCATTTTACGTCATCGCGGCCAATCAAATTTGCTGCTTGCAGACCCCGTCCATGTCCTTGTTTCTCAAGACTGCGGGGTGAGGTGTTCTATGAACTACTTGGGTTATTGCCATCGATCGATACCCACTTAAAACGAAGCTCAGCTGTTGCATCCAGGTCTTTGAAATCACCAGCAATGTTGACGACACCACAGAGCGTCACAAACAGGCCAAACAGCGCCTGTAACACCACCTGTGAACATAGAAGCGTTAAAATTAAACTTCAAAAGCATCAACTTGAACTCTTAATTACAAGTCTGTTCTAACCAACTCTTCCTTCCAGGACTCCAACTTGACCATCTCAGTCATTCTCAATCTGTCTGTCTACCCACATATTTACCTTGCAGGTTGCAAGGTAGCCTTTCCACTTCTCTTAATTTGTCTCCTTGTTGCATGTATATTGTTCCACTATCAGTGTCGTACCTTCTAAACCTCTACCTCACTTCTAGGAGCCTATATGGTGCTCCTGCCTCACACCTAGCCCGTCTTCACGCTGTTGAAACCAAAGCGTTCAGAATCAATGGAATCTCCCGTGATGAAGCTAACTCCAAGGGCTTTTCACTCACTCACCGCAGGCAGGTTGGTGGTCTTTCCATCTTCTACCGACTCCTCTCTGGCCTTGCCCCCCCAGCCCTCTCTGGGCTCTGCCCCCCAAATATTCCTACAGGTCGCACAAGATCTGCCTGCAACCCTCTTATGGTTAAACTGCCAAAATCAAGACTTTCTGCTCACCTTCACTCCTTCATTCCTCTTTTCTCCCGCCTCTGGAACAAACTCCCTCACTCTCTTCAATCCCACTCCACCCTCCAGGTCTTTAAAACAGCTGTTCACCACCATCTCTTATCCTCCCCCATCCAAAACCTTGATCTTTTCTACCCCCGCTAATTTCGGTCCCCTTGTGTTTTATACCTCTCCCCCCCCCCCCCCCCCTCCCCATCCCACGCCTCCTGCCCCCAAGCCCTCTCCCTCCCACACTTCTCCCTGCTCTCAAATGTTGTGGTTGTGTGCTTCCCCTTCTCTCCCCATCTTGTCTTCCGCTCCCTCTTTTTGTATATTTTGTTTGTCTGGTTGATTTGTTTGTGAAATAAATGTTAGCTCTTTCACGAGCCTCGATTCAGTATACAAAAAAAAAAAAAAAAAAAAAAGGTACTGTATACAAAAGGTAGTTTGAAGAAAATTGTAATAAGCACGAGTTTAAAATTATTTGCCCAAATTGGCCGTGTGTAGTCATCTCTTTATGGATATAAGAGCAAGGGACCGGTCCTTCTGGACCAGTTAATTCACCCACTTCTGTGACGTCTATGGCGTATTTTATTCCAACTTTTAATATTTGTCCCACCATATGGTGATATATGATATACATTTACATATAATTAGGGTCCTCCCCCCAAACCCTAAGTTTTTTTTATTTTTGTTTTTTTAAGGTCATCAGTGGTTTTGTGGCGCTGCTGTGCACTAATCTCGTTTACGAAGCACCAAATGAAATGTAATCTTTTTTGTACAAGGGGTTACAAGACATTGTGGCCACCCTATGAATGAATGAATGATCGTTTTAAGGCCATTTTCCCCGCTAGAGCGGGGGTTAGCCTTGCGGGCCCCATTACAATCATGGTTCCTTGTTTGAAGCAATGTTTTTATGGCCGGATGCCCTTCCTGACGCCAACCCTTGGTCGCCTCTTACGATGCGCAGGGATACGGTGTACCTATTCTAAACCGGGGTACACATCGTGATCATTCACGTGATCATTCTAAACCGGGGCCACCCTATATAGTACATTAAAACTGTGTAAATTATGCTGTGGTGGTAAAGAAAGAGGGAGAATGGATAAATAGAGACAGAGTTGTGATCAGATGGAAGACAGGAGGAAGTTCATCACATGACACACTCAACATCGACATGGCCAGCAAACGTTGCATCTTTTCCATGCAAGTTCTCCTTTGCTTCGTAATCATTTTGGATGTTGATCGTGTCACACATTTAGCGTTTTCACCAATTTGTTCTGCATTTTTATAAATTGTACGTACGGTTGTTGGAGGCAAACATAGGTACCGACCAACATCGACGGCACGGCCACCACTCACTATTTTGAGTATAACATCCAATTTCACCTCCAGTTTACAGTTTTATGCACTTTATTAGCCACATGCTCACTCGTGTTACTACAAACACACTTAGACGTCGTGCTGAATAAAATCAATGACAATATAGATACGAATCCCACTGTTGTATGCAAAGATTTTGGAAGTAAAGTATGTCTGAACAGCACAAAAGCAGAATAAATTACAGTACACTTTACATCGAAGTTACGTCATTCAAGTGTTAGGCTTTTCTGTCGCCAATTTCCTGAGCCGCCAGTCAATTGAATTTGAATTGCCAGTGGAAGAAAGAAAAATTCCACGTTTTACTTGGACAATATATAGGTATTCCTCTATTTACATCCAGGATGCGTTCCTGGAAAGCAGGGTGTAAATTGAAAAGGCGTAAACCGAATGTTTTTTTTTCCCCATTAATTTTAATGTAAATATTTAATGTGTTAAATGGCGCTAAACCGAATATCACAGACATCAAAAAGTGTTCCCTAATTCTTCCATGGCTTTAAACCGAAAATGCGTAAAAATGAATGGGTGCAAATAGAAGAATGCCGAAAGAGAATTTGAATATGACCAGCAGCCATGGTGGCGTAGTGTCCGACTGTAGTGCCGTCTAATCAGTCTAATTTTACATTCGGTGCTGGAATATTACATACAGGACTACAGGTCCAGGTACAGCCCGACAATGGCACGTGCACAGATTGCAGGAACGTTCTTCCGTCCATGAAGCTTGCCCTTGCCGGCACAGCTCAGCCACACGTTTTGTCGTTGACATATTGTCATTGAAGTGTGACGGAGGTTAAATAAAATTGGTGAGTAGAGTTATTACTCTCGCCAGAGGAGAGCGGTATCACATTTGAGTCCGTTTGTACATATGTACGGTACAATTACAATGTACGTCTATAAAATACATACTATAAAACCACACAAAAGTCTGGGCCAGGGTATGCAATCTTTGCCCTTTCTCATTATCATTTGCAATGATTTGATAATGTACGATAATTTTACTGAAAATACGATATTTCCATTTTTCAGAACTGGCAACGCTGTACGAAGGTTGCCGGCCGCACACCGCAGCACTGTTAGACATGCCGCCAGTCATTGAAGTGCGACGTAGCACTGCACAAAACCTCCGTTGCACTTCATTGACGACATCTTGAAACGGCAAACCACGTGTGGCAAGCTTCATAATGTTAACGATCTCAGCATGAGACTGGGCGTCTCAGGAAAATTGGCAATGGAAAATGCCTGGGTACCTAGGGATTGACGACGCAACTTCGAATCAACGTAAATGGAGGCAAACGTAAATGGAGGCAACGTAAATCGCAGTATCCTGTATATCATTTTAGCCCTATCTCTCAGTGATGAAGAATCACTTAAATTCTCGTATCTGGATCTTCACCAATATCGTATCAATTCGTCCTTGGCACACTCCCAACCTGTCCAGCAAATTTCATCCAAATCCATCCATAACTTTGAGATATCCTGCTCACAAAGACAAACAAGGGGTGAAAACATAACCTCCGCTCACCTTCGATGGCGAAGGTAAAAAGGTGAGCGGGAGAGGATATTTTGACCATAAGGCCTGTGTTATATTCACTTTTCAGTAGAGTAAACGGTCCAGAGACTATTCATACTAAAGATATTTTACATCCATATTTCAGATCAGACAGCTGGTCTTACCTCTCTCTCGTTTTTATGCCCACAGATTATTCCCACCTTTGGTCAGTTGGGGAAAAAATTTTGACCCGTGACTTCGTCTTTCACAAACTCGCCGGCCAGGTCACTTTTGACTGGAGATAGCAGGAATTAATAACTAAAAGTGCTTGTGATAACTTGCTTCTCTTTGTGAAAGACACCATGAGATCTAACATCCACTAACGACCAGTGGTCCTCCGACAAAGACTGGGATGTGCACAAACATCAAAAAAAAATAAGGGATAGAGCACGGGCAAACAGCCATAGGTTGGCAACCATTGCACACGTTTGATAAGCTGAGTGGCTTCCTGTGTTTAAGATCCTTGCAAGTGAACTCATAATAATAATAATAATTCATTTATTTTGTATAGCGCTTTTCCAGAAGCCCAAAGGCGCTTTGACAGAGTGGAAAACATAATGTTGTACTCATAACTTCATTAAGCGAGGAAGAGTGTTGTGGGTTGGTTCACATTTTCACTGGAGATAGCAGGAATGTCGACGGAGGCATAAAAGTCCATAAACTTCACCTTAGATAGCATTCCTCACCTAATGTCATCCCAAATTCCAAAAGATCCCAAATTATAGTTGGGATCTAATTCCTCGGGCCGATTTCAAGAATCCATCAACTTTTCATTTCTTCTTTCATGTATTGATAGTTTCATGTAGTTATATCCACAACATATGTTACTTACATCCAGAGGCAAATCTTCAGTCTCCTGCTCTGTTAGTCGCGTGTATGCTCGATCTGAAAACAAAACATTCATCAAAGATCACGATCTCAACAACTGCCCCGAAACAGCCGGCACCACAACATCAGGCGAAACAAGCGAAACCCGGTACACTGACAGTCGCACTTACACTGCGCTGCCGAGAATGCAGCATGAGCAAGCGCAAACAACCCGAACGCCACAGCCGCTTGCCACAACCCATGAGCACGTCCACGCGCCATGATGACGCGTTGAGTTACGTCATAGTCCACACAGAGGACGTTCCTTAATTTGAGGAAATGTATTTTCACTTTTATTCTTTCCCTTCGCATGTAAATAGAAAATTTATTCAATTTTCCTGTATTCGTTCGTTTCTTATTTAGGGTTATTGTTGTTTTTGGGACATTGCAAATTAAGGCTGCTTTGATATCTTATTTTTACCTCTGCAATTTAAACAAGAATAATAATTAACTTTACCTCGTATTCAGGATCACATAACAGAAAGAAGTTTCGGCCTGTGGTAAGCAACAAAAATTAAAAAAATAAAAATACAAAGATACTCCTACGTACAATAGCGCCATGGACGAACAAAGCGCACAAACGTTTATCCCTTACAGTTTCACACAAAGACACCGACGTAGGAGAGAGCACTCTGCCCATCATGACCGTGTCGTCACATTCTCAACACAGGAACATCACTATCCATGCATCCCCTTTTTCCCCAACAACGTAAAAAAACGACACGTCCCACTTTACACGACATTACACACGTAAAACAATCCGACATTTCCACGTTACAGATTAGATTATATAACTCAATCACACCTGGCTAATAAAGAGCTACCAACTATCCTTGCCAATATCCCTCCCTGTAGGGCACCTGTTGACTTGCGCAAAGTTTAAACCAATCAGCTGTGTCTGATACAACCACCATTCCAGGAAGACCATTCCATGCGTGAAGAATTCACGGAGGTATATAATATGGAGAGCCAATTGGCCACCTCGCAGCATTAGCCGCCGTGAAGCCACCGGAAATAGTCTGGCGGCCATATTGGGAAGCCGATCGTAAGCCTGTCAAAGCAAAGGCGTGGCACACTGATGATGCAGCTGGAGCGAATTTTAGGACCGCCGACTATTTAATTAATATAGAATACTAATATTTGAACTGATATTCGGGCTCAGAATCCCGTTCTTTAAGGAAATGGTGTTCATTAAGTTTGAAGTTGGTTCTAGACGCATTTTTCCTGGGGAATCCAATGGTTTAGAGCTTGTTTGAAAAAAAAGTGCCCAAAATTACCGCTCGGTGTTCTTTATCGTTCTTCTCATGACCCAATCACCCACTAGTAGGAATAAGAATCCTGACATGTTACACCCCTGTTTAACTCCTGTCTTCACCTTGAACCATTCTGTTGTTTCACCTTGGTCGACGACCGCACATTGAAAGTCTTGGTAAAGGGCTTTTACAAGGTTCACTAATTTTCCAGGTATGCTGTATTTCTTCATTATGACCCAGACTTTCTCTGGGCAAGGAGTCGAAAGCTTTCTAGAAATCTATAAAATTGAGGTACATCGTCGTTTGCCATTCTTTGGCTTGTTCTATAATGTTCCTCAATATAAAGATCTGATTTGTTGTCATGTTATATGATGTTACTTAATTCAGTCATTATATTGTAACTAAGATGTGTATGTTTCTATTACCGAGATGTTAGAAACCACGCAGATATAATGATAACCAGAGTTTATTCTACACTGACATGGGTCAGCAACACATCAACAGTGAGTCAGTCACATAAATGACATGAAACGCTGTCATGTAGTTAACCCACACAATTCACAGTTAACCCACAAAACACACCCACACCATGTAGAGATGAGGTCGCTCTTATATTTCAGCTTGCTCTGGTGTTGCCTCACTGGTGAGCAAACAGGACCAGTTTGCAATATTTTTTCCTGATGCGCTCTTCCTTCATGTCATCATCGAGTGTTCTCACAACATGATGGAAACGTATCTTGCTGTATGATTGTGATACAGAATGTATTAAAGCAAACACATGGTTGCTGTCTGCCTCACAGTCAAACATGTGCCGATCCAAGGAAGCAAATGTAGACCGACCGACCTCAGAAAGGACAGAAGTGGAAATTGCCGCTCTTATCCCACTTTCACGAGGCATTTTGCCATTGCTTACAGCCAGGAGCCTCTTGACACAGCGTTCAGTCGCCTCACAGACACGAACAACACTGTGCGAGGGAACTATGAGGCCACCCCTGTTCTTGGTAACAATCAGGCTGTACATTGGTGTGGTTTGCCATTCTTCGTTGTTACTGGTCAATGCAGAAAGACATTGGCTACACTTCAGAGTCTTCCTCACCATCCTCACCACATAGCCGGCAATATAGCCAACACATGACTCTGTAAAGATGGAAAGTTGCTCAAAATTTGGAATATCCGCATAGTCGTGGTCCTCTTTTGCCGGCGATCTCAACTCCAGGTCGTATCGTCTGGCCACCAACATGTCGTGACTCTCGTCAGGCACAGCCTGCTTTGCAACGCACTTGAAGGAAGCCGCATTCAGGATTCTGGTTGAGTCCTGTGCAGAACAGTTCCCACTTGCAGACTTGATGTCATGTCGCATCAAGAGGCGCTTATATGCGGCAACAAACTGCCGGGCCGTTGGGTTATTCCCACTTCCACATGCAATGCGGACCGCTCCAAAGAAAAGTTCAATGTGGTCTTGGCTCATTTTGTACGTGAGCAGGTATCGCAGGGGAGATGAGGCAGGTTTGACATATGTGAAATACAAAATTTTGACACTCTCTATGCAGATCATGAAACCAATGAAGGGGGTTTTCAAACGCGTATTGGTCATAACTTGACCATTCATGTTTTTGATGTTGGACAAGTAACTGTAGGCAGTATCCAGGAATGGCAGGAAAAGTCCTTCTCGTGATGTCATGAGTGGTGCCTTGGAGTTTCGTGCCAATGGATTGCGAGAATTTAGAATGTCAAACAGTTTGTCCAATGTTTCAATGTATTGGCAGGTAGCCTCACTGCCCTGAAATTCTGATAGTTGCAAAGTGTCCCTGCAAAACCGAATTGCATCTGCCACACTAGTGCTCAATGTCTGAGCAGCTGTGTCCACCTTCATGACATTGCTCTTCCACTCGATGTGTTTCCGGGAGAGCTTATTTCCCAGACGCAAGCCTTCCCTCTTCTGCAGATCAAAGAGTGCCTGGATGTATTTCCACGCGATGACTTTTTTGTTGCCATCCTCCATCATTTTCATGGATCCAAGACAGTTTCTTGCAAGTTTAAGCATGTGACATGCATCGAGTACAACACAAATTTTCTTTTCGGGATTTGCTGGGTGGGGAAATGTTGGTTTCACATTCTGCGGCGTGATGTCGGCACCTAGCTCACGTAACATTGTCAAATGAGCGGACGGTCCATCGCAAGTTAAGGAAACCACCTCTGCACCGATATCATGCAATTTTAGTAGACATTGTGTCACCAAATTCGCCTGTTCCTTCCCCGACAATCCATTTATCATAAAGTATGCTACAGGCACTTTCCAACTGTCATTCAGCTTCCATTCCCCGATTCCGATTCCCCGATCGACGTGGGAGCCCCAGCTCCTTCACTAGCAGACAAGACAGCCGGCTTAACGTTCGCCAGGATGATCAGTCGCCCTGCCCGTGAAATACCAGGATCGGGATTCGTACCAGGACCCTGAACAACTTCCTGCCCTACCTACTGCTACTGCGAAGTGGGAAGGCAATGGCAAACCACCTAGTGCTGTAATTTATACAACCCTCATTTGCAGTTATTGGCATCAGATAGCTAAGGAAAAATAACAACTATTGAACAATAAACTTCCAATTTAGTTGCATGTTCGAGTCCGGTGTATTGTATTACTTGCCCTGATGGATGTGGACGAATGTCACAATCGGCTTCCCAATATGGCCGCCAAGCAACTTCCGCTAGCTTCAGCCGACAGCCGTCATTGGCTCTCCAGTTTATTATATACCTCCGTGGAAGAATTGCGAAAAGACACGTCTTGCTTCTGTTCCAACTCCGCTCCTTTTGTAACTCTTAACTAATCTCACTGTTTCAGTCATTCACGTCCATCTTGGTAAAAAATATTTATACATATTCTGAAAAATAAAGTTTATAATCATATTTTAAAAGAAGTGTCAGAAGTGGGATTCGAACCCACGCCTCCATGTGGAGACCAGAATACCCACCCATGCCAAGCATGGAAAGCTGGGAAGCCTTGAGTCTGGCGCCTTAGACCGCTCGGCCATCCTGACACATGCAAACAGAAGTGATTATTAAAGTATTTAAGAGCTATTATAACCACAAGGAATTGTGAGCATTGTTTGAATGGCACACAATGGCCTGATCCTCATTTTTTAGGGTTATCCCAAAACTGGGTTTCGAAAAAGGTAGACCATTGTGTACCGCACCCTCCATCGTCCAAATGTCCATCGTGGTTTGGTTGTGAGGTGATTTAAATCAGAACCTTGTGAGGGAGTAGCGATCAGTGACCTGTTCAGAGTTCAATCGTCACAATTACGGAAATGTGAAAGAATCATACATACATATATATCTACATATGTACAGAATATCATGCAGGCCCACCATCCAAAATATTATATTATTTTAATCTTTCCACAAAATGCTGTTTTCATCGGAACATGTGTAAAGTACAAGTGTGTGTATATATACCATTATACGTACAGTACAGTACCACCCAAAAAGTTTAGGTACCGGTACTTTACTGTTGTTCTTAACACTTAAAATTGCACTTAAACTTTTGACTGGTAGTGTGTGTGTGTGTGTGTGTGTGTGTGTGTGTGTGTGTGTGTGTGTGTGTGTGTGTGTGTGTGTGTGTGTGTGTGTGTGTGTGTGTGTGTGTGTGTGTGTGTGTGTGTGTGTGTGTGTGGGTGTGTGGGTGTGTGTGTAAACAGATTTTGGGTCTTCAGGGTCTTTTGAGTCTTCGGGGCCATTTGGGTCTTCAGGGTATTTTGGATCCTCTGGTCATTTCAGGGTATTTTGGATCTTTTGGGTGTTTTAGGTCTTCGGGGTCTTCAGTGTCTTTTGGGTTTTCGGGGTCTTTTGGGTGTTTAGGGTGTTTAGGGTCTTCGTGGTATTTTGGGTCTTCAGGGTATTTTGGGTCTTTGGGGTATTTTGGGTCTTTAAGGGTATTTTGGGTCTTACGTTTTGGTCGCATATAAACATACATAACCATATACGTTTGCTCTATTATAATAAGAAAAGAAATGAACATACGTTTTGATGTTGAATTTGAATGTTCCTCAGTTTTTTCAATCCAAAACTCAAGATAACCTTTGAACCGTTTATAACCAAATTTGACCTTTGAGACCCCAAAGACTCTGAAAACCCCAAAGACCCCTTAAAACCCCAAAGACCCTCTATAACCCTAAGACCATTTGAGACCCTGAAGACCCCTCAGATCCCCCAATAATTAGAGCGGGCCATACTTCTTTTTTTTTTGTAAATCAATCGAGAGGGGTGTTCATATTACGTGTTTTGGTGTGTAGAACACAAATCTGAGGCTTTTAAAAAATTCTGATAACCCTAACCTACATCAATTTGCAGTTGATTAATTATTAATTTTTTGATTATTTTGCTATTCTTCTGGAAAAAAGAGACGTTTTTTATTTTGAAGTTAGGGCTTTTATTTTGGTAACTTCCTGTTGGGACGGCAGTTGTTGAAAGTTGTTGTTGAAATCTTGTTGTTGAAAGCTCGATGTTGAGGAGGTTGGCAATCCTTATCCATCCGTCTTCTCTTCTCTTCTCATGGCATTGCCAGGAAGTACGTTTTTGATTCGGAACCTGAGGAACAAATAAATAATAATTTTAGATGTAAATTACCTTGTTTTATATTATATTTGTTAATTGATTTGTGTACTTACCTATTGCTAGCCTGAGTTACATGTGAAGGAAAATAGTGACCTGTGAAGTGAATATTTTGACGGTTTTCTGTAATACCTGTGTAATACCTTAATATCTGTCTGTAGTGGATACTTACCTGTGTATTATTGTTTTTATTTCAGTGTGAACTACTAAAAATGGCTCAAGTCAGAACAAGGATGAAATCAAGTTCTCATTTAAGTAATCTTGTTGGCACTGGGCAGGAGCTGTTGGTGTCTGAACTGCCAACTGTGAGGGATACCCTGAGGTATGGCATCTACTTGAGGAAGCAAAGTGAAGATGCCAGGAGGAACTACCCAGTGGACCAGCTTGTGTCTGACATCTACCCTGGTCTGATATGTCAGTGGAGCAAAGCTAATGCTCTTTTCAAGCCTCCTGTTATCAATGAAAAGGTGACCATCATGTCCAAGCTCAAGGAGGTCTGGAATCAGGCAGTGAAGTTTTCTCTTGGGAAGGGCAAACTTGATGCCAAAGAGAGGTTCATTGTCAAGTTAGACAAGTTATTTGATATTTTGACTTGCAAGTGTCAGATTACCAGTTGTGAGGGGGGAGGCTGAGAGGCCGGTGAGGGCTGTGTGATCCAAGCCCACATTAACTGTTCCTGCAGCAGAGAGAAAGTGATTCCTGTGAAAGATCTTGCCTACATTAAGGGACAGAAAAAGAAGGTTGGAAGTAAAGGACCCCACCAAATGGGGAGCCCTGATCTGCCAGAGCACAAGAGACAGGTGAGGACATTGGAAAGGCAGGAAAAGAAAAAGAATGCAGAGAAAAGGAGAAGGCGCAAGGAGGAAAATGCTGCAGCAGCAGAGAAGGCAGCCAGGAAGGATGTTGAGAGATTTTGTCAGATGGTGATGAGGATCTGGAATTGGAGAGAAGTGGTGCTGAAGATGAGTTTGTCACTGAAGTTGAGCTCTTCCCTGAAACTGACACTGAGCCTGCAGCTTCAGCAAAGGTCGAGAAAAACTATGATGAGATTCCAAACATTGCCCTTGCTAGTGTAAGGTATGGCATAGGGCTGGGGCCAACTGCAGCGATAGCAACTTCAGCTCTGATTGATGCAGGAATCATCACAGAAGACAATACAAGTAAAGTGATTGAAAAGAACAAGGTCAATAGAGCACAGGAGAAGTTGATGACAGAGCTGGGGGAAGAGTTTGATGAGAAGTGCAGGGAGGAGGGGGGGATCTCCTGCATCCTCTTTGATGGGCGGATTGACCTGACCAATGTGATGATGGAAGCTGAGGGCAGTGACCAATCTTTTCCTGCAAAGATCAAGGAAGAACACTATAGTGTTGTTAGTGAGCCTGGTAGCTACTGTCTGTTCCACTTTACCCCAGAGAAAGCAACTAAAGAGGAGTCACATGCGGAGCAGATTGCTAAGGTCCTGTTTGCCTGGCTGAAAGAGAGGGGTTTTGAAAAGACCTTGTGGACCATTGGAGGAGACTCAACAAATGTCAACACTGGTGTGAAAGCTGGAGTAATGCGGAAGCTGGAGCTGCGCCTGGGGAGAAAGCTGGTCTGGTTGGTGTGCAACCTGCACACTGGTGAACTTCCCCTGCGCCATTTCATTGTTCACCTTGATGGCCCTACTCTGTCAGACAACACATTTTCCGGGCCAATAGGAAAGCTCCTTGCTTCTGCTACAGACTTGGATATCAATCCAAACTTAACCCGGATCTTTGTTGGCCCTCCACTGATCAAGCTGTCTGACAAGGCCATTGAAGATCTCTCAACTGATCAACACTATGGCTATAAAATTGTCTGTGCAATCAGGGATAGAGTGCTTCCTGCAAGGCTGGCTCTAGTGGAGATTGGACCAGTAAACCACAGCCGCTGGCTCACCACAGCGAACAGACTTCTCAGGCTCTGGGTGTCAAAGCATGGACTGAAAGGAAAGAACTGGAAGAATCTGCAATTCATTGTGGAATTCACCATTGGAGTGTATTATCCATGTTGGTTCAACGTGAAAGTCAAGCACTCCTGGATCGAAGGGCCTAGGCACATCTTGTTTCAGCTGGACGGCCTCAAGTCCCAGAGGAAGGAGGTGCTGGACCTTGTGATGCCGACTGTGAGAAGATCTGCTTGGTATGCCCACAGTGAAGCCATCCTCCAAACACTGCTGTGCTCTGAGGATCAGAAGGAGAGGACTGAGGGGGTGGAGAGAATCCTGGCCATCAGGGGAGAGGGGGACCCAGACACTCAGCTGGGGGACTCCTTTGTCAGGACCAGAAAGACACCTGACATCAACCGTGATGCTTCCAGCATTGGTAACTTGATCAGCTGGTCCGCAGGTGTGTCAGAGCCACCTCTCACCTGCTCCCTAAGCACCTTGGAGGTGAAGAACTTCATCAACACCCCCATGGAGGTGCTCAACTGGCCTTGCCACACACAATGCATTGAGAGGGTTGTTAAAATGGTGACTGAGGCTTCTGCTAAGTACTTCTCACAGGAAAAGAGGGATGGAGGCATCAGGGCTCAGGAGACCAGCAGGAGGCTGATGTCCAAGAATGAGTCAAAGCAGGACTTGTGCAACCTGGTAAAGTTCAAGAAGTAAGGAGATTGATCTTTGTAATTGTAACCAGTGATGCACATGCAGTTCACCTGTTAATAAATATGTACATTTGATTTGGTTGTGTCAATATGAATGATTTCCCTTTTATATCTTTTAATATCTTATAAAGGGGTTCGAAAGGGTAAAATTGGCAATTTAGAAATACAAATTTATGGAGGTTAGAGTTATCCTATCCAAAAAATAAACTCATATTTGAATTCCCCATAAAAAAACATAATATAAACACCCCTCATGTTAGGATTTCCTTCAGATTCATTTTGGCACCTGAGTATGACCCGCCCTAATCCCCCATACCCTTTGTGTCCCAAAGACCATTAAATACGCTGAAGACCATTTATACCCTTCAGACCCTAAAGACCAGTAAGCCCATAAAGCTTCCCAAGAGCCTTCAGACAGTTTATAACCAGAAGACTCCAAATATATTTTAGGACCGTAAGACCATGTAGACCCTATCGACCTCATTTGAACCCTCAGTACCATAAGACCTGATAGACCCGTTTGACCTTCTTTCTGAGGGCCTTCTGAAATAACACTAGAGGTTCACCAGTCATAATCAAAAGGTCCCCATTGGTAAACCAACTCGGTATACCAAGCTTATAGAGCATTAAATATAATTAATTCATGAAATTTCTCTTTCTTTTTTTCAGGTTCTGTTCATCTTAGTTGTATCAGGGAAGTTCCACATGAAGTAAAAAAAAAAAGTAGCCAATCCACACCTGTGTGCATAAAATCTGGTCAAAATGAGTCAAAGGTCAAGTTCAATTTGTAAAAGACCCAATTGGTGACAATTTTAAAACGTATCGACCAAATTTGTTATGCACAACATTCCATCATGAAAAACATTTCATTGGTCAAATATTACAAATTACCAAATTGCTGTTTCCATGGCAACTATTGTTTATTTGGATTTAGCAGGTATATTGCTGTCGTTCTTTCTTGTATGTTTGTTTTATTTGTTTGTTTGTCAGCAGGATACCTCAAAAAGTCGTGGACGGATTTGGACGAAACTTGGTGGACAGGTTGTGCATGTGACAAGGAAGAATTGATTTGATTTTGGTAAAGATCCGAATCCAGATCCGGCCTATCAGTGGGGATACAAAACGTAAACTGTTCAACGTGGCGGAGGTATGCTCTCTACCGAGTACTGGTCTAGTTTTTAATGAATTCGTACCAGACATCAGCATTCCGACATGTCACACGAAACTTCATTACCAAATAAATACAAACAAATATTTAAAAAAAATTAATGTTGTTACATCTCCCTCCCATGTCATCATCTTTGTTGTTTCTCTTCTCCATCTCCTTGAAGTCCATCATCTCAAATTATATTGTCATTTAAATTAATTCAAACCAAACACCAGTATCCATCATACGGCACAGGTGTTGCTGAACACCTTTTAAAATGGAATTTCTCCCGTCACAACACGAGATGCCACTCAAAAAGTGGCAACGATGGATACAAAATGGCGCCCATGACCCACGTTTCATTTGGCGATGGTGCCGGTTGCCGGCGATAGCTCGCCGACTCTTCGACATGGGAGGATTGGGTCGGCAAAAAACAGCATGGGATCTTTAACGTCGACTAACAAATGCTGGTAGACGGGATTCTCGTTCAAAGTTCACAAACATTGACAACCCACCGGAGCCGTGAAGCACCATGGTGACAGTTTGGATGCTCGGTTCGGGATTCGAACCGAGACTGGGCAGTTTGGGAGTGGGTGTGCAGACTTCTCCGACATCCTGTCAGCCCAGAACACTCATTTTCTCTTCTGATCCAACTCCGCTCCTTTTGTAACTCTTAAATAATCTCACTGTTTCAGTCATTCACGTCCATCTTGGTAAAAAATATTTATATATATTCTGAAAAATAAAGTTTATAATCATATTTTAAAAGTAGTGTCAGAAGTGGGATTCGAACCCACACCTCCATGTGGAGACCAGAATACCCACCCATGCCAAGCATGGAAAGCTGGGAAGCCTTGAGTCTGGCGCCTTAGACCGCTCGGCCATCCTGACACATGCAAACAGAAGTGATTATTAAAGTATTTAAGAGCTATTATAACCACAAGGAATTGTGAGCATTGTTTAAATGGCACACAATGGCCTGATCCTCATTTTTTAGGGTTATCCCAAAACTGGGTTTGGAAAAAGGTAGACCATTGTGTGCCGCGCCCTCCATCGTCCAAATGTCCATCGTGGTTTGGTTGGGAGGTGATTTAAATCAGAACACCTTGTGAGGGAGTAGCGATCAGTGACCTGTTCAGAGTTCAATCGTCACAATTACGGAAATGTCAAATAATCATACATATCTATATATATCGTATGCACTAACCTCTCCTCTGTGTTTGTCTTACGGGTTTATTTTTTTTGTTTTTGTTTTTGGAAAAAAAATCACCTGAAATCTTCAACTTCAATTATTTATAAAAATGTAATATCATGTATTTTACCATTTTTTGCAAACTCAATGTTTGTATTATGATTGGTGTAATTCATGACAACACAACATCTCAAGTACAGTCATTATCCTAAGTTAAAACAAGCCTATCTCCATAGCGACGCATGATGAGGTGTTTTGAATTGCACAGTGGGAGTTGGTGATTACCTGGAGGTGAGGTAATTTTAATAATGTAGGGGTGAGGTGTTTTTGATGACGTGGGGTGTACGTGGTGGTGTGTTTTGAATTATGTGGTAGTGAGGTCAAGTATTCCACATACGGTACGCACATATCTGTGCAGTGTCTGTCAAAAGACCCATAATCTCAGTTAATATGACAAACGAAGCCACAATGAGCCACCAACCAATCATATACCTGAGGGCACTTCATGAAATATTCCCATATGTTAGTTGAGTGATCGTGATCTATGGAATCAATACAGACAGAGTTAACCAATAGAGCAATTTTTGGTGAACAGGACGACTAATTGGTCTGTCAGCAGAACGACAGGTAGGCTCTGCTGGTGTTCTTGTAATGCAGATATAATCACTTGAGGACTGGCTCTGAGCTTGAGCCACATGGGCCTGGCTTGGGCATGGCTTCAAATCAACTTATATATCGTGCAGGTGATCTACATTCACGTGAAAAAGTAAGTACACCCCAAGAAATGTTTTTTTAAAATCTTTTTAACATATGTGGACATATCAATATTTGATCTTCATTTCAACAGAATCTATAGATAAAGGTGATCTAATTGAACAAAAAAACAATGAGAAATTGACTTTGCAATTATTTATTCAACAAAAAATTGTTGCACAGCATGCACAGCTCGTTTCAAATCCCCCCACAACATCTCGATGGGATTTAGATCCGGGCTTTGACTTGGCCATTCCAGAACCCTCCATTTCTTTCTTTTCAGCCATTCCTTGGTGGATTTACTGGTATGTTTAGGGTCATTGTCATGTTGCAAGGTCCACCTTTGCTTGAGCTTCAACTTTCCGACAGATGGCCTCACATTATCCTCAAGCACCCTCTCCTCTCTGGTACAATAAAGAATTCATTGTGGATTCTATGATGGTGAGCTGCCCAGGCCCTGATCCAGCAAAGCTGCCCCAAACCATAATATTTCCACCACCATGCTTTACAGTTGGTATCAGGTTCTTGTGTTCAAATGCTGTCTTTGGTTTTCGCCAAACATGTCTTCTGGTACTGTGGCCAAATAGCTCTACCTTTGACTCATATGTCCAGAGCACATTGTTCCAGAAGTGCTGGTCTTTGCCGAGGTGTTCATTGCCAAACTTTAGTCTTGCCCTGATATTCTTTCTGGACAGCAAAGGTTTCCTCCTGGCGCACCTCCCATGTAGATCAAATTTGTGCAGCCTCTTTCTAATGGTAGACTCGTGCACTTTGACATCAACAGTGGCAAGAGCTACCTGTAGGTCCCGTGATGACATTATGGGGTTCTTAGAGACTTCTTTCAGCATCTTGCGGTCTGCTCTCGGGCTGAACTTGCTGGGGCGGCCTGGCCTGAACAAGTTGGCAATTGTTTGGAATCTTCTCCACTTGCAGATGATCTTCCGGACAGTCGAATGATTGATTTCAAATTGCTTGGAGATCTTTTTAAATCCCTTCCCAGACTCGTAGGCATCTATAACCTTCTTTCTGAAGGCCTCAGAGACCTCTTTTGATCTCGGCATGGTGACGCCGCACACTTCAACAACAAAGAGCAAACCAAACTAAATGTCTGAGGTTTAAATAAGACAGGTTCCTCCAAGATCCTCTCTAACGATGTTCTAATCATTTGCACCTGAGCTGGTGCACCTGATTCTAATTTTAGGTATTTGAAGTAGTGATAAATGTAGGGGTGTACTTACTTTTTCCACATTCGAAATTTGCATTTATGTTTATTTAAATTATACAATGGACTACAAAATGTAAATGTTTCATGATATTTGTTACATTATATCACCTTTATCTGTCAATATTGTTGAAATGAAGATCAAATGTTGTTTGATTTGTTTGCCATTTTGGCAAATTTGGCATTTGGCATTTGGCATTTTGGCATTTGATTTGATTGGCAAAAGTTTGCCAATGAACACCTCGGCAAAGACCAGCACTTCTGGAACAATGTGCTCTGGACAGATGAGTCAAAGGTAGAGCTATTTGGCCACAGTACCAGAAGACATGTATGTTGAAATATGTTGAAAAAGTCAAAACTTTACATGGGGTGTACTTACTTTTTCACGTGACTGTATATAGTGTAGGTGATCTATATAGTGTTGTTGATCTATATAGTGATAGGCCTACTTCACATTTCAATCTTAGTGCTCTGTCGGTATAACCTGCGATATGTTTTAAGGTTAAATCAATCCTGTCTAATTGTATGATTATTCTGACTCTTTGGAAGAACAAAAATAAATCATTAAGTAATAATAGGCCTATATTCATTTTGGACGCAGAGAAAGATAGCTTGATGAGAAAACGGACATACGGTATTCAATGGTTGCTGCACCGTACTCGATGGAAACAAAATGGCGTCAAATTGCAAGTTGTCGCTTCTTCAAGTATATTGGGACTGTAAGTCCTTCTCATGTTCCCCTCCAAGCTCCAACTCCTCCTAATCACAAGTCACAACGTAGTGACGCCACGTACGAGTCGATGCCTGCATGGTGGAAATATAATGTCCGTGACATTGAACATGATTATATGTGCCATTTAAAATAATTATCTACACCTTTTGTGTTGATACCGGATACTAGTACCCGACTGCAAAGCCGCAATGAGCCGGCGAAGCCAAAGCCTCTTACCACTATTTTACCCATCACTATGGCATCAGTAGGTTAGGTAGTTGGCAGTAGGTAGGTGTAGTAGGTACCGTACCCAGTTCAAAATGACATCATTTGCATTCTGGATGAGATTAAAATTTATAAAATTTCCTTCTTGATTAATTCGGTGAATTCCGTCTCAACTTCGGATATTTCCGGCCGTGAAAAACTACTTCCTACGGCCGCGAGATTTCTAAAAAAGAATTCTTCGTCAATTTTAGAATATTTGACTCTGAAATATTTTCAGCCTCCGAAATGTGGTAAAAAGCTTTTTTGAAATATTTTTTCAAATGCTCGAATCTCATTGGTTCCGGTGTTTGGTGACGATTTTCGTTGAAGATAACCAGGGCCCGGGGAACGAGGTTGGCCTTAAAGTATTTTAATTACAAATTAGAGGTGCATAAGATTGTGAATCAAACAAAGACGGGTGAAACACACTCCTATTGAACTTTTTCGCAATTTTTTTATGCATACTTCCGCATCCGGAAGATGGCGGCCTCCATTGAGTGATTTGGTTTTTTAAATATTTTTTCAAATGCTCGAATCTCATTGGTTCCGGTGTTTGGTGATGATTTTCGTTGAAGATAACCAGGCCCGTGCGGGCCGAGGTTGGTCTTAAAGTATTTTAATTACAAATTAGAGGTGCATAAGATTGTGAATCAAAAAACGACGGGTGAAACAAACTCCTATTGAACTTTTACAATTTGTTATGCATACTTCCGCATCCGCAAGATGGCGGCCTCCATTGAGCGATTTGGTGCGTCAAAGCTTCGAAATTCTCAAGGGATCCAGCAAAATCTGGCTTTTCAACATAATACGTACGCGTTCATTCACAACACCGGCTTCGCCGGCTATTATATTGTTGTGGATATGAGGATTGTGTTTTTTTTATTGTGTTTTTTATTATTATTGCTTTATTCTGGACCCTCCTTACTCCAGTTATGTAATAAGGTCAAAGGGCGTCCCATAATTAGGTCATAAACAATCACGTCAGCCAATCATAGATTTCCCCCTTTGTTGATAGTTATATCTTTATTATGTGTATTAGGGTAAGGCCTTGTCTTCCATTAAGATGACACTCCATTGCACCAAGTGAAATCAGATAGATCCCCTTTCATTCCCATTCCCAAAATCTCCATTTCCAGCTACATCCCCTCCAAGTCTGCATTGCCAACCGCACTGGGCAGTTTGCCAGGTTTGTTACAGCGGTGGGTTGCTGATTTCGCCCCAAAGCCGCCATTAAGCATGTGCTCAGCTCGGGGAAGAAGGGCGTGCCTGCCCATCGTCATCAAGGGCGGAGCCAGAGGGCCGTGCCGACCAATCAGGGCCGAGGCGAGCTGACGGATGGGCGTGTCCTGAAGGCCGGCGGCTTGATCGCCTGAGGCGCTATAAAAGCACGCGCGCAAGAAGCAAAGACGTTGTTGAGTTGAGTGGTTGGACCAGATGAGCTTTTACAGAAGCAGATGAGCTTTGACAAGACGAGAGAGACGAGTCCTGAAAAGAGCACGCGACGTCCACACAGCCGCAGCAGCAGCAGCCACAGCAGCAACAACAGCAGCTTGGGGCTTTGACGGCAGTTTTGAGCAGGGCCGCGAAGGAACGGCGGCTGCGAAATGCGCCGATCATGCTGCAGTACCCGTTGGACCTTCCTCTCCCTCCAGCCATCCACCTCCTGCCTTTCCATCCTTTTGTGTACGTGAGTTTGTTCTGTGTGTCTTGTCCCTGGGTTAATTAAGACTGTAGGTAAGTTAATAATTGCACTGTGTCTCTAATTCTTCTGTATATTATTTTATTATCTTTCCTTCTCCTTGGTTACTTTGAGCGTGTAAATAGTAAGAATAAATTTAGTAGTATTTCCAACCTTTTTGTCTTGTTCTTCTTCTTCACATCCGTGTCGCCTTAGTCTTTTCCCCATTGAATATCTGTGGCGCGATCCGGCCAACGTTCAGGAATCGGGTTAGTCGGGGTAACTGTTCGGCCGCGGTGCCATCCGCTCGGCAAACCAACATCCTTATCCGCGGTCCGTAACAATATCATGATCCTGGGCAAGCTTCTGGTTGTTGTGATTATTGTTGGCCTTGTTTTTCTTACTCTCATGAGATTGAATAAATCGTCAGTGAGACTTCGTATTGTCATGACGTCTGGTTACTGCTTTATTATCGCCATACCTTTCAAACATTAAAAAAAAAATTATACCTTGAAACGTGTCGTGATTGATGCACTTTAAAAAAACAATTTTGGTCGTTATGGGTCTTTTCTGTTCTGAGTGTCGGCCTAGCGCCGATGCACCATTGGTGGCATTGTAAGCCCAGGGCTGGTGATTCTCGGGGTCGGACATCCGGGAACTTTGTTGCCACATAATGCAATGTCCGCCTAGCAACTAACTCGAAGGGGCAAACAAAGGGGAAAGACACGTCTTGCGTGCACGTGGTGCATACATGAGTTGTACTTGTTATGTTCGCAGATTAAATGTATATTTTCTTCTTTCGATATTTCTGTAATTGCAGCCATCGTCAAAAGTTGCTGTATCTTCAATTTCACGAACTAGATGGTATTCATAGAATACTTACGCTGTGCAGTCAACTTGGTGTGAGCCAACTCTTCTGTTTTCGAAGGGGTTTTTTTATTTGATCCAATATGGCTGCCAGACTACGTGAGTGATTACATCATAAGTTTATATTCTCTAATAATATGACCCTACTGCAAAGCCGCAATGAGCCGGCAAAGCCAAAGCCTCTGTTGAACTTTTTCGCAATTGTTTGTGCATACTTCCGCATCCGCAAGATGGCGGCCTCCATGGAGCGATTTGGTGCGTCAAAGCTTCGAAATTCTCAAAGGATCCAGCAAAGTCTGGCTTTTCAACATAATACGCGTTCATTCACAACACCGGCTTCGCCGGCTATAATTGTTGCATAGAGCAACTCAATAAATTTCAAATTGATCAGACTAAGCGTTGTCCTGTCCAATAATGACGTCATAATTACGACACCAATGACGTCATCATTAACAACACTTATTCCCCATGGGGAGTTCTTTACAATCAGCGATGTTTCAATTTTTTCCATTGAGTGGTTTCAGAGATATGGAGGTGCAACATTTTTCGATTATTCCAAGATGGCGCCTGTACTATGTGACCCATGACGTCATTATTATCATTTAAATATTCTACAGGAGGAAGTGCTCCTATGGTACAAATTTCGTATCCATCAGACTAACAGTTGCAGAGGAAAAAAAAATCATGCTCATCAGATCAAGCACTGTACTTGTCGAATTATGACGTCATAATGAATGCGCCGATGACATCATCATCAACATATTTTATTCCCCATGGGGAGTACTTGAAAATGAGCCTGTTACAACTTTTTCCATTGAGCGGCTTGGGAGATAGAGGTGTAATGTTTTTCCAAGATGGCGTCCGTACCACGTGACCTATGACGTCATAATTATGAATAAAAAAAATTCTACAGGCGTAGGCACTCCTATGGTAAAATGTCGTGTCAATCGGGCCAACGGTTGCTGAGAAAATGAATTTTAAAAATGCAGACACGTACGTACGCATGCCACAAACACGCACGTACGCACACGAATGCTTATCCTTGTTTTCGCTTCGCGAGCGCAGGATAATAAAGCAAAACAGTCAGAACTTTCGTTTTATTTGATACCAAGGCAAAGCTACTGAGCCAGAGAGAATAATTATATGGCTAAAATCTGTCAATGGCGGCACGAAAGATACTGGAGGAAATTTGTGACAGCCCAAGTCGGATTAAATACCTACATTTGTTCAGCACATTTCATATCGGGTTAGTGCTGTCATAGTTTATTTTAGTTTACGGTAGTTTAGTTTACTGTACCTCATTATAGTTTATTTTAGTTTACGGTACTTTAGTTTACGGTACCTCATAAAAGTTTATTTTAGTTTACGGTAGTTTAGTTTACAGGTACCTCATAATAGTTTATTTTAGTTTACGGTAGTTTAGTTTACAGGTACCTCATAATCGTTTATTTTGTTTACGGAAGTTTAGTTTACAGTACCTCATAGTTTATTTTAGTTTACGGTAGTTTAGTTTACGGTACCTCATAATAATTTGTTTTAGTTTACGGTAGTTTAGTTTACAGGTACCTCATAATAGTTTATTTTAGTTTACGGTAGTTTAGTTTACGGTACCTCATAAGTTTATTTTAGTTTACGGTAGTTTCGTTTACAGTACCTCATAATAGTTTATTTTAGTTTACGGTCGTTTAGTTTACGGTACCTCATAATCATTTATTTTAGTTTATGGTCGTTTAGTTTACGGTACCTCATAATAGTTTATTTTAGTTTATGGTAGTTTAGTGTACGGTACCTCATAATAGTTTATTTTATTTTACTGTAGTATAGTTTAGGTACCTCATAATAGTTTATTTTAGTTTACGGTAGTTTAGTTTACAGGTACCTCATAATCGTTTATTTTGTTTACGGAAGTTTAGTTTACAGTACCTCATAGTTTATTTTAGTTTATGGTAGTTTAGTTTATGGTACCTCATAATCGTTTGTTTTAGTTTATGGTAGTTTAGTTTACGGTACCTCATAATAGTTTATTTATCGTCACACGCAAATGTCACACGCTAATGTCACACACTAATGTCACAGGCTAATGTATGTCACACGCTAATGTAACATGCTATCGTCACACGCAAATGTCACACGCTAATGTCACACGCTAATGTCACATGCTAACGTCGCACGCTAATGTCACACGCTAATGTCACACGCTAATGCCACACGCTAATGTATGTCACACGCTAATGTAACATGCTATCGTCACACGCAAATGTCACACGCTAACTTCGCATGCTAATGTCACACGCTAATGTCACACGCTAATGTCACACGCCAATGTCACATGCTAACGTCACACGCTAATGTCACACGCTAATGTCACACGCTAATGTCACACGCTAATGTCACATGATATCGTCACACGCAAATGTCACACGCTAATGTCACATGCTAATGTCACACGCTAACGTCACACGCTAACGTCGCATGCTAATGTCACACGCTAATGTCACATGCTAATGTCACACGCTAACGTCGCATGCTAATGTCACACGCTAATGTCACACGCTAATGTCACACGCTAATGTCACACGCTAACGTCGCACGCTAATGTCACATGCTGATGTCACACGCTAATGTCACATGCTAATGTCACACGCTAATGTCACACGCTAATGTATGTCACACGCTAATGTAACATGCTATCGTCACACGCAAATGTCACACGCTAATGTCGCACGCTAATGTCACACGCTAATGTCACACGCCAATGTCACACGCTAATGTCACACGCTAACGTCACACGCTAATGTCACACGCTAATGTCACACGCTAATGTCACATGATATCGTCACACGCAAATGTCACACGCTAATGTCACATGCTAACGTCGCACGCTAATGTCGCACGCTAATGTCACACGCTAATGTCACACGCTAATGTCACACGCTAATGTCGCACGCTAACGTCGCACGCTAATGTCACATGCTAATGTCACACGCTGTCACACGCAAATGTCACACGCTAATGCCACACGCTATATGCCACACGCTAATGTCACATGCTAACGTCACACGCTAATGTCACATGCTAATGTCACACGCTAATGTCACACGCTATCGTCACACACTAACCCGCTGGATTTATTGGGCCAGGATACATTTTCTTCGCTTGTTATAGTTTACAAAATGTGTTCTCCATTCTTATATATTCCTACCAATTGAGCAACAGAAAAATAACTACAGAGCTCGCCTTATTAATGGGGATTATCTGCATGACATTGTTGATCGATAAAAACAAGTTTGTGTTGTTGTAATTCATATTGTAAAATACATTATTTACACAATGTGTATCTACTGGTGATTCCAGGATAATACATCTGAATCGAGATGCGAGACTTTTTTTAAATATTTCTCAAGTGGTTATTCATCATTGAGAGATGGGGCCAAAAACGACATATAGCATGATATTTGAAAAAGCTTTGGATGGATGATAACAAAGTTTGGTGGGTCAGTTGGTTCGCTGACAAGAACAACCTATTAGATTTTGGGTCAGGTCCGAATCCAGATCCAGCCTACCAGTGGGATACAAAACGTAAACTGTTCAGCCTGATTTATTATTACCCTCGCCTGAGGAGAGGGTCTTGCATTTGAGGAGAGGTCCGTTTGTTTCTGTCTGTATGTCAGTCGCCTACAGGTCACAATTTTAAACGGATCTTCACAAAACCTCACTAAATGGTAGAGTTGGTCATAAGCAAGAAGCCTATTCTTTTTGTGATCAAAAGGTCAATAGGTCAACATAGGACAAAGGTCATCAACTTTATCAAATTTCTAAAATCCTCAATTTTCATCCGATTGACTGGAAATTTGAAGACGTTTTACATATGAGGTCACTGAATTCAACCACCAATTATATTTTAGGTCAACATAGGCCAAAAGGTCAACATAGGCCAAGTTTCTAAAATCCTCACTTTTCATCCAATGAACTTGAAATTTGAAGAAGATTTGCATATCTGGTCACTAAATTCAACCACCAATTATAGTTTAGGTCAACATAGGCCAAAAGAACAACATAGGCCAGATTACAAAAATCCTCACTTTTTATCCAATGAACTTGAAATTTGAAGAAGATTTGCATATCTGGTCACTAAATTCAACAACCAATTATATTTTAGGTCAACATAGGCCAAGTTTCTAAAATCCTCAATTTTCATCCAAAGAACTTGATATTTGAAGAAGATTTGCATATCTGGTCATTAAATTCAACCACCAATTATAGTTTCGGTCAACATAGGCCAAAAGATCAACATAGGCCAAGTTTCTAAAATCCTCAATTTTCATCCAATGAACTTGAAAATTAAAGAAGATTTGCATATCTGGTCACTAAATTCAACAACCAATTATATTTTAGGTCAACATAGGCCAAAAGGTCAACATAGGCCAAGTTTCTAAAATCCTCAATTTTCATCCAATGAATTGAAATTTGAAGAATATTTGCATATCTGGTCACTAAATTCAACAACCAATTATATTTTAGGTCAACATAGGCCAAAAGGTCAACATAGGCCAAGTTTCTAAAATCCTCAATTTTCATCCAAAGAACTTGATATTTGAAGAATATTTGCATATCTGGTCACTAAATTCAACCACCAATTATATTTTAGGTCAACACAGGCCAAAAGAACAACATAGGCCAGATTTAGAAAATCCTCACTTTTCATCCAATTAACTTGAAATTTGAAGAAGATTTGCATATCTGGTCACTAAATTCAACCACCAATTATAGTTTCGGTCAACATAGGCCAAAAGATCAACATAGGCCAAGTTTCTAAAATCCTCAATTTTCATCCAATGAACTTGAAAATTAAAGAAGATTTGCATATCTGGTCACTAAATTCAACAACCAATTATATTTTAGGTCAACATAGGCCAAAAGGTCAACATAGGCCAAGTTTCTAAAATCCTCAATTTTCATCCAATGAATTGAAATTTGAAGAATATTTGCATATCTGGTCACTAAATTCAACAACCAATTATATTTTAGGTCAACATAGGCCAAAAGGTCAACATAGGCCAAGTTTCTAAAATCCTCAATTTTCATCCAATTAACTTGCAATTTGAAGAAGATTTGCATATCTGGTCACTAAATTCAACAATTATATTTTAGGTCAACATAGGCCAAGTTTATAAAATCCTCAATTTTCATCCAATGAACTTGATATTTGAAGAAGATTTGCATATCTAGTCACTAAATTCAACCACCAATTATATTTTTGGTCAACATAGGCCAAAAGGTCAACATAGGCCAAGTTTCTAAAATCCACAATTTTCATCCAATGAACTTGATATTTGAAGAATATTTGCATATCTGGTCACTAAATTCAACCACCAATTATATTTTTGGTCAACATAGGCCAAAAGGTCAACATAGGCCAAGTTTCTAAAATCCACAATTTTCATCCAATGAACTTGATATTTGAAGAATATTTGCATATCTGGTCACTAATTTCAACCACCAATTATATTTTAGGTCAACACAGGCCAAAAGAACAACATAGGCCAGATTTCGAAAATCCTCACTTTTCATCCAATTAACTTGAAATTTGAAGAAGATTTGCATATCTGGTCACTAAATTCAACCACCAATTATAGTTTCGGTCAACATAGGCCAAAAGATCAACATAGGCCAAGTTTCTAAAATCCACAATTTTCATCCAATGAACTTGATATTTGAAGAATATTTGCATATCTGGTCACTAAATTCAACAACCAATTATATTTTAGGTCAACATAGGCCAAAAGGTCAACATAGGCCAAGTTTCTAAAATCCTCAATTTTCATCCAATGAATTGAAATTTGAAGAATATTTGCATATCTGGTCACTAAATTCAACAACCAATTATATTTTAGGTCAACATAGGCCAAAAGGTCAACATAGGCCAAGTTTCTAAAATCCTCAATTTTCATCCAATTAACTTGCAATTTGAAGAAGATTTGCATATCTGGTCACTGAATTCAACAATTATATTTTAGGTCAACATAGGCCAAGTTTATAAAATCCTCAATTTTCATCCAATGAACTTGATATTTGAAGAATATTTGCATATCTGGTCACTAAATTCAACCACCAATTATATTTTTGGTCAACATAGGCCAAAAGGTCAACATAGGCCAAGTTTCTAAAATCCACAATTTTCATCCAATGAACTTGATATTTGAAGAATATTTGCATATCTGGTCACTAAATTCAACCACCAATTATATTTTTGGTCAACATAGGCCAAAAGGTCAACATAGGCCAAGTTTCTAAAATCCACAATTTTCATCCAATGAACTTGAAATTTTAAGAGGATTTGCACATCTGGTCACTGAATTCAACCCCTAACTATTTTGAGGTCAACATAGGCCGAAAGGTTAACATAGGCCAAAAGGTCAACATAGGCCAGATTTCTAAAATCCTCAATTTTCATCCGATTGACTTGAAATTTGAAGACGACTTGCATATCTGGTCACTGAATTCAACCACCAAGTATTCTTGAGGTCAACATAGGCCAAAAGGTCAACATAGGCCAAATTTCTAAAATCCTCAATTTTCATCTAATTGACTTGAAATTTTAAGAGGATTTGCATACCAAGTCACTGTATTCAACCACCAATTCTTTTTGAGGTCATCATAGGCCAACAACTTATTTTAGGGATTTTGCAAGCATCATGCTATGCACGACATATTTCTTGTTACTATTATTTTTGTTGTTGTTGTTATTATTATTGTTATTGTTATTACTATTATTATTTTATAGCCTGCCGTTGGCTTAACAGGTAAGATGGCTGCCTTAACATCTTAGGGTTCTTGAGTTTGAGTCCCTGTCATGTCGTTGATCAACACCAGGTGGGTTGACTTCACCTGTCATCTTTCTGAGGTTTGCAAATTGAGTACCGGCTTACTGGAACCAGGGGGCACCGCATCAGCGCCACAGTCGCGCTCACAGCAGTGATGCAACCAGCATCACCAGGCTGCATACAAAATAATAAAGTTTTATTTTTATTAATTATTATTATTTATATGTTACATATAACGTGCAGGGATGTTCAACAAGTTCTAGGAAACATAATATACTGTTGCGAATATGGCATTTGGCCTCCATATCCGCTTGTAAATATTCCCCTATTTCCCCAATACTCCCCAACTATCTCCAATCCCCCATTCCCTAGTCCCATTGTCTGTAAACAACACTCTGTAGAACCGACCTTCCCCTTTTTCCCCCATTAAATGTCGTGCCCAGGTCCACCGCATCTCACGTAGACAACTTTCGGACATCTTGCTAGTTATTCTTAGTCTATGTCAGTTAAGGACTCGTTTCCATTAATTCTGACTCTTCGTTGCACCAGAATGTGATCGTATGGCACCAGTAGTGAGTTTAGGACCTTCCCATACCTCCTCCCATCTTCTTCCCCAAACAACAACTACAACAACAACTACAACAACAACAACAACAACTACAACAACGGCACGCGGGGGGAGTGTGCGTCCTCACACCGGCTCGGTTAGCCGCCATGACCATGCGCTCCGACGGGGTTACCACGAAGGGGCTCCTTGTCAGCCCCTCGTCAAGGGTGGAGCCGGTAACCCCCCCGCACGCACCCAATGAGAAGCAACGTGCCGATTCCATCTGGGGCGGAGCTAACGAGCCGAGGGCGTGTCACTCCCCGCCGGATATACGCAGCCACTTACCGGATGTGACGTGAGGGTGAGATGCGCCCCCAGCTTGGAGAAAGAACGTCGCCTTCCGAGCGCTGTGACCTCCCTGCATCTCTGGACCGAACCGGGTCGATTCTGCCCTGAGCCCAGGTGCACCTGGAGCCATCGATCCTGCCTTTCCTTGCCATCAATCCCCGTGTGAGTCAGTTTTGTCCCGTTTATCTGTCGTCTGTTGGGGTTAATATAAGTGTGTCTAAGTGCCTGTCTTTCTATGATGTCCCTCTTGTAGTTGTAATCTAACCTTCCGCCTTAATATAACCTCCTCCGGAGGTCTTGAGAACCGAACCCTTGGTGTCGTGTCATTTGAATCCCAGCCGTGGTGTCCTTTTCCTTTATTGACCTAGCGTAGCGCGACTCGGCAACGTTCGAGTATAATCGGGTAACTTGTGCAGACGTGGTCATACCAAACCGCTCGGTAAACTAACATCCACCACCGCGTCTGTAACAATTGGTGTCGAGGAGTGGAATTCGGACCCGGGACTAAATTTATTAGGCCCAAATTTGTAGTAGAATCGATTCGGAGCGCGTTTCCCGCACGAAATTATAACGGCGAAATTTGATTTTGTTATACGGAAATAAAAACCCGAATTTTGAAAGTCGCGCTATGGCAGACCAAGTCGGCTGGGGTCCGGTAGTGGAGAGTGAGGCAGGGTCGGTCCAGGACCAAATTGAGGGACGTGAGGAGAGCGAAGCAGCGAGGGTAGCAAACGCACAAAATGGCGCCTCGCTGGTCACCGCGCCCGCAACCGTGGCAGCGCCCCTGGTGGATTCGAACCTTTTCCTCCTGCAAATGAGGGCCCTTATGGAACAAATGGTGGGAATGAGGGCTGATAGTGAGCGGTTGGGAAACCAAATGGGGATAATGGGGAACCGGATGGAGGCTCAGAATGAGCAATTGGGGATAATGGGGAACCGGATGGAGGCTCAGAATGAGCAATTGGGGGTAATGGGAAACGAAATGGGGGTAATGAGGGACGAAGCGAGGGGTGAGGGATTAGACAATAAATTAGAGGGGTTAGACAATGGGATAGAAGGGATGCAAAAGGGGTTAGAGGGGGTAGAAAATAGAATGGCTGCCCAGGAGAATCAGATAGAGGGAGTGAAAAATGGGTTAGAGGGGTTAGAAAACAGGATGGAAGGCAAATTGAGGGACATGAGGGACCAAGCGGAAAGGGAAGTTAACCAAATGGGGCAGCAGATAGAGGGGGTCAGAATGGGGGTAGAAACCAAACTGGATGCTCACAGGGAGGAAATGGAGCAGATGAGGGTGGCATCTGGGCAGGAGATGCAAGTGATGGGAGAGGAGATCAGAAGAGGAGTGAGTGAGGAGGTCGGAGGAGTGCGCGAGGAGGTGAGGCACTGTAAGGCGCACATGGAGAAGGAGGTGAGAAAGGGGACTGTAAAGTTACAAGGGGGCATAGAAGACCTGACGCAGGAGGTGGAACAGCTGACGGAGGGACAAAAAGGACTAACGGAGCAGGTTCAAAGGAACACTGCGGTATTAGGAGGGTTAAAAGCGACACAAAACGACATAAAAAACGACTTGATAGCGACAAAGAGGGAATGTCAGATGGTACGTGAGTGACTGACAACGAGGTTGGACGAGGTGATAGAGGTAATGGAGACGAAGGACCGGCAGGTGAGGACGCACATGGAAACGGTCAAGGTAGCCTTGGAGGACGAGCTTGAGGAGACGTACCGGGGAATAAAAGAGGTGAAGCAGAAACTAGAAGAAGTGGAAGAAGGGATGAGCGAAATTAAGAAGCGACGGAGAGGGGATAAGAAAGAGATAAAAGAGGAGATAAAATAATTGGTCCAAAGTCTGTGTTTGGATCGTGATGATGTGCTCATTAACCGGATGAGGGATTCGCAGGTGATGGAGGAGAAGCGAAGAGGAAGAGGACCCGGTGTAAGTGGTGACCAATATGGTCGTGCGTATGATGCGCCAGGTGATTTAAGAAGCTTGGGGGTCGAGATGGACCCGGGTGTTCGTGAGAGGCCGTTGGTGAAGTGTGCGACAGGTCTGGTGTGCGAAAAAGGAGGTGTGCGAGAAAGTCCGACTCTGGGGTGTGTGAGGAAAAAGTGCGTGCCAAGGAGTGAGGGTGCTGGCGAGAGTGAGTCGGTCGTAGCGCGTGTGCGAGGGGGCACATGGAAGCGCGGTGTGGTAAGTGTTACAGAGGGTGTGACGGGAGAGTGTGCGCGAGAAAGGTGTGTGACGGACAGGTGCATGAGGAAAGAGTGCGCTGTCAAGAGTAAGGGTGAGTGCGCTGTCAAGAATGGAGGTGAGAGTAGTGAGAGTGACAAGGAGAGTGAGTTGGTTGTGACAGGTGAGCGAGGATGTACACCTGGGATGGAAGGATGCACACCTGGAATGGTAGAGCGTGAGTGGGAATGCACGCTGGAATTGGTAGTGAGGCACGTGGTAGGATGTGCGAGTGAGGGCACACCTGTGATTGTCACAGAGGAGGTGACCGAGGAGGGGGCGCGAAGAGGTGTATTGGTGAGGTGTGCGAGTGACGAATGTGTGCCAAGGTGTTCGGTGGTCAGGTGTGTGACCAAGGCTGTGAGTGGAATGGGTGTACCTGGGTGTGTAAGGAAAGGTACGAGGAGCATGGGCACGGCTGGATGTGTGAGCAAGGAACGGGCTGCGGGGTGTAAGCGTCCAGGTGAAGCATCGACGTTAGACGGGGTAGAGTTTAGAACGACTTATAGCCGAAGCGGGCCCTCGGTGCGTGCTGGGCCTCGCTTTGAACGGCCGCGTCCGTGCTCCACTAGGCGGAGCGGGCAGCCCGATAGAAAGAGTCGTCATGGCGACCACTTTTTGTTGAGGCAGTCCGGCAGGTCGAGATCGGGACATTGGATGGCTCCGCGCCGAGATGGTGCGTGGGATCTCGGCCCGGGTAAGCCCCCGTCCCTGCCCCGAATGCCGGACGCATCCAGCCGCCGGCACAAAACAACCCGCATTCATGGCTTGGCTTTACGAAGCCGGGCTTTGGACAGGAATTGGCGCACCGAGAGGTATTAGTGAGTAGACTGGGTGATGAGGTTAGTGTTTTGGACTCAAAATTAGAGAAAAGCGAAATTTGATGATTGGCAAGGGAGTGGCAGTAATGATTGGCAGATGATGGGCAGTGATTGGCAAATTTTGGATTTGTTGAAATTTGATGTGCAAAAATTGGTAGTGAGCGATGGGCCCGGTGGGTAAGGCTGGCATCCCTGCCGCCCTTCCCATGTGGGGGCAAAGGAGCAATAGCTTATGGGGTGTATGGCAGTGAAAACTAGCCCGGGTGGGTTAGGATAATGATAGGGATCTAGAAGAGATTGACATTAGGTAACGTTAAGTTTAGTTAGTGACTGATACCTGTAGTGGGGACGCAGGTAGATTAGTGTGGATGATAATGACGTGGGAGCGCAATAGTTTAAAGGGACGACTGGGAAGCGCAAGTTTCAGAAGGGAGTAGTTAGCTGAGATGATGCCGTGTGTGTGAGGATGGAACAGGTGTGATTGCACAGGTGTGCAACTGGACAGGTGTGTGGAGCAGTGTGTGAGTAGTGAGTGTGTGGATCAGCGCGAATGCGCTTGGGGAGAGAAGGGTGCAGATGGCACCAGGTGTGAGAGCACAGGTGTGCAAGTACAGGTGTGTGGAGAGAGTTGGAGTAAGTGGTACGGAGTGGTGTGCATGGTGCGAAGGTGTGAATGGGGGAAGAGTGGACCCCCATCACGGATACCCGGGGCGGGTAGTGTAAGTGTTAGGTAGAGGGTACAGGTAAATTGTGGTTGGATATTGGCATCTGTGGTGCGGGTGACAGAATGGTATTGTGGATGGGTGCATTAGTGTTGTGGAAATGGCTGGGCGTGTAGCCTGTTAGTGTGTGTAGTTGGTTGGGCACTCCACCACTGTGAGGATGTCGGCCAGGTGAGGCCGCAGGTGGGCTCTGGGAGCCGGTAGTTGTGAGTGGGTGCCTGAGGATCCCGGGTGTGGATCGGGCAGCCCCGTGCCAGAGAGGGCACCGAGTGGGGAGAGCGCCAGAGGGCCTTCCCCAGGTAGTTAGGTTAGGGTAAGGAGCAGGTAAGCTCGGAGGCAACTGCAGTGGTGGAGGTGTGCAGGTGGGTAGACCCGCTGGGAGAGGTACACGCCACAGCCCAGAAATTGTGCGAGGGCACCGGGAGATGAATCGGGGGAGTGAGACCCCAAATTGAAAAGCACCACAGTTGGCCAATGGGAATTGGTTTTTAGAACCCATAGTGTAAGAGGGCCAATGGTTTGGCCGGAGAAAGACCCCGGGTAGTGTAAAGTTGTTAAAGTCATTTAGGAAATAGTTAGGATTGATGAACCTGTCGCACCATACGCAGCCACTTACCTGTGGTGATGATGATGACTCCACACCTGTGTTTTCTTTGTTTTGTATTGCAGAAATGAGAATTGCTGTGAGGATTTGTGAGACGCATCACGACGTGGATGAGACATTGGGGTGATTCCATCTCTCCCTCCCTAGGAGGGACTGATGATGAATTGGTGATAGCAAATTATGATGTTGAGTTGGAGATGGCAAATTTTGATGAGAGTTGAAAATGGCAAATTTGATTGGTTAGGAGGGAGAGAAGACGAATTTGGTATATGGGAGGAACGGGGAAGACAGTAGGGATGTTTGTTGATTTGTAAAGTAGATGTTTATGGGTAGTGTTGTGTTTTGTGGATACAGTAAGGGGTAAGGGAGGGGCCATGTAGGTTACCTGGTGGGGGGGGGGGCGTACGATAGGAACGTACCTGTCTCACCTGGTTCCCATGTGCCCCCAGTGTGCATCACCTTGTATTGCGTGCACTTTTGCGCCCTTACCACCTTACTCACTTGTCTGCTTCTTTTGTCTCCCACCTCCGAGGATCTGGCTTTGGGGTAGAGAGAGAGGAGAGAGAGGTGCTGGCTTCGCAGTTGTGGGCCTGCACTTTCGCTGTTTGCTGCCTGGATCGATACACCATATGGACCGCAATGTTTGTGGCCACCCACCATGGACCGCAGCTCTTTTGCGGCCAAGCACCACCCGTGGATGGACCTATGGGTCAACGTGGCACCTATGCCATACAAGGTGAACCACTAACAGTTGGCCCCCTGACGGCCACAATAAAGAAATGGACGCGGTTGGCGCCTTTCTTTATTTTTCTAAGGAAGTAAGAAGGCCAAGTGCACCACACGAAGGCAAGACCAGCGGCAGAACATCGGCCGGCTGCGACACCACACAATGATCACTAAACATTTTATTGGTGCACCGGATGGTGCTGACTGTGTGATGGGGTGGTGCTTTTGGTGCTGGGAAGGGGTGCTCTGCACATTATTAAAGGCCGTAGGCCACAGAGCACTCGTGGGTTGGTGTATCGATGCTGGCATGCGTGCTCTCTCTATGCATAACATCTGCATGTGTTCCTCCAAAAACAGGTCCTGGATCGTAGTGTAAATATCAGCGTAGTTGTGTAAATAATGCTCCCTACCGGCTGTATGTTTAGTTTGCGAATTCTTTCCGCAATTCGGTTATCCTGTGGGTGTGTTTCTGTGAGGAGAAGGGTGCAACGTCGCAGGGGGACATATTTACTCATTTGTGAATATCTGTAAAACTGTCGCACTCAGGGGAGAGTTAATAGTAGAGGGAACTACATCTGAGTGCCACACTAAAATAGGTAAAAATTTATCGGGTCGGGACGCCCCGAGGGTAGAGAAGGGTGCAATGTTGCGAATATGGCATTTGGCCTCCATATCCGCTTGTAAATATTCCCCTATTTCCCCAATACTCCCCAACTATCCCCAATCCCCCATTCCCTAGTCCCATTGTCTGTAAACAACACTCTGTAGAACCGACCTTCCCCTTTTTCCCCCATTAAATGTCGTGCCCAGGTCCACCGCATCTCACGTAGACAACTTTCGGACATCTTGCTAGTTATTCTTAGTCTATGTCAGTTAAGGACTCGTTTCCATTAATTCTGACTCTTCGTTGCACCAGAATGTGATCGTAAGGCACCAGTAGTGAGTTTAGGACCTTCCCATACCTCCTCCCATCTTCTTCCCCAAACAACAACTACAACAACAACTACAACAACAACAACTACAACAACGGCGCGCGGGGGGAGTGTGCGTCCTCACACCGGCTCGGTTAGCCGCCATGACCATGCGCTCCGACGGGGTTACCACGAAGGGGCTCCTTGTCAGCCCCTCGTCAAGGGTGGAGCCGGTAACCCCCCCGCACGCACCCAATGAGAAGCAACGTGCCGATTCCATCTGGGGCGGAGCTAACGAGCCGAGGGCGTGTCACTCCCCGCCGGATATACGCAGCCACTTACCGGATGTGACGTGAGATGCGCCCCCAGCTTGGAGAAAGAACGTCGCCTTCCGAGCGCTGTGACCTCCCTGCATCTCTGGACCGAACCGGGTCGATTCTGCCCTGAGCCCAGGTGCACCTGGAGCCATCGATCCTGCCTTTCCTTGCCATCAATCCCCGTGTGAGTCAGTTTTGTCCCGTTTATCTGTCGTCTGTTGGGGTTAATATAAGTGTGTCTAAGTGCCTGTCTTTCTATGATGTCCCTCTTGTAGTTGTAATCTAACCTTCTGCCTTAATATAACCTCCTCCGGAGGTCTTGAGAACCGAACCCTTGGTGTCGTGTCATTTGAATCCCAGCCGTGGTGTCCTTTTCCTTTATTGACCTAGCGTAGCGCGACTCGGCAACGTTCGAGTATAATCGGGTAACTTGTGCAGACGTGGTCATACCAAACCGCTCGGTAAACTAACATCCACCACCGCGTCTGTAACAATACGATAGTCCTTCCAATGCCAACTTTGTTATTTTTCATTATAGAAGTTAAAGTAATTGTAACAACTAGACATATATGATTAGTAAAGGGAAATATTTCCTCAGTAGTTAAATTTATATATTAAAAATAAAAAAATGTTCGATTCCCTTGAACAATAAATTGAGTGTGTTGTGTCAGGAACATATTGTTACAGACGTGGCTTGGATGTTATTCACCGAGCGGTTTTGGGATGACCACGGCTGCACAAGATTATACTCGATATTATACCCGAACGTTGACTAGTCGCGCGATGCTAGGTCAATGAAGGAACAGACACACGGCTGGGATTAAAATGACAACACCAGGGATACGGTTCTCAAGACCTCCGGAGGAGATTATATTCGTTCGGAAGGTCAGATTACAGGGACGAGAGGTACAACATAGAAAGACAAGCACTTAGACACAATCTTATATTATTCCCAACAGACGACAGATAAACGGGACAAAGCTGACTCACACGGGGATTGATGGCCAGGAAAGGCAGAATCGATGGCTCAAGGTGCACTCTTGGCTCAAGGACAGGGTACTGTACGGTCCAGGGTCCAGTAGATGCAGGAGGTTTCACAGCGCTCGAGGTGGCGTCTTGTCGTCTCAAGCTGGGGGCGCATCTGACGTCACATCCGGCGCGGGGCCGCGTATATCCGGCGGGGAGTGACACGCCCTCGGCTCGTTAGCTCCGCCTCGTGGAATCGGCACGTTGCTTCTCATTGGGTGCGTGCGGGGGGGTTACCGGCTCCGCCCTTGACGAGGAGCTGACAAGGAGCCCCTTTGTGGTAACCCCGTGGAGCGCATGGTCTGGAGCGCGTTGTCTGGAGCGCATTGTCGATGGCGGCTAACCGAGCCGGTGGGAGGACGCACACTCCCCCCCGCGCAGCGCCGTGCCCCTCTGTTGTTGTAGACGGGGAAGAAGATGGGAGGAGGTATGGGAAAGGTCCTAAACTCACTACTGGTGCCATATAATCACATTCTGGTGCAACGAAGAGTCATTATTAATGGAAACGAGGCCTTAACTGACATAGACTAAGAATAACTAGCAAGATGTCCGAAAGTTGTCTACGTGTGGTGCGGTGGACCTGGGCACGACATTTAATGGGGGAATAAGGGGAAGGTCGGCTCTACTGATTGTTGTTTACAGACAATGGGACTAGGGAATGGGGGATTGGGGATAGTTGGGGAGTATTGGGGAAAATAGGGGAATATTTACAAGCGGATATGGAGGCCAAATTCCATATTCGCAACATTGCACCCTTCTCTACCCTCGGGGCGTCCCGACCCGATAAATTTTTACCTACTTTAGTGTGGCACGCAATGTAGTTCCCTCTACTATTAACTCTACCCTGAGTGCGACAGTTTTACAGATATTCACAAATGAGTAAATATGTCCCCCTGCGACGTTGCACCCTTCTCCTCTCAGAAACACACCCACAGGATAACCGAATCCGGAAAGAATCCTCAAACTAAACATACAGCCGGTAGGGAGCATTATTTACACAAGACTACGCTGATATTTACACTACGATCCAGGACCTGTTTTTGGAGGAACACATGCAGATGTTATGCATAGAGAGAGCACGCATGCTAGCATCGATACACCAACCCACGAGTGCTCTGTGGCCTACGGCCTTTAATAATGTGCAGAGCACCCCTTCCAAGCATCAAGCACCACCCCATCACACAGTGAGCACCATCCGGTGCACCAATAAAGTGTTTACAAATCACCGGTGGTGTCGCAGCCGGCCGATGTTCTGCCGCTGGTCTTGCCTTCATGTGGTGCACTTGGCCTTCTTACTTCTTTTAAACAAAATAAAGAAAGGCGCCAACCGCGTCCATTTCTTTATTGTGGCCGTCAGGGGGCCAACTATAAGTGGTTCACCTGTATGGCATAGGTGCCACGTTGACCCATAGGTCCATCCACGGGTGGTGCTTGGCCGCAAAAGAGCTGCGGTCCATGGTGGGTGGCCACAAACATTGCGGTCCATATGGTGTATCGATCCAAGCAGCAAGCAGCGAAAGTGCAGGCCCACAACTGCGTAGCCAGCACCTCTCTCTCCTCTCTCTCTACCCCAAAGCCAGATCCTCGGAGGTGGGAGACAAAAGAAAAGACAAGTGAGTAAGGTGGTAAGGGCGCAAAAGTGCACGCAATGTAAGATGATGCACACTGGGGGCACATGGGAACCAGGTGAGACAGGTACGTTCCTACCGTACGCCCCCCCCCCCCCCCCACCAGGTAACCTACATGGCCCCTCCCTTACCCCTTACTGTATCCACAAAACACAACACTACCCATAAACATCTACTTTACAAATCAACAAACATCCCTACTGTCTTCCCCGTTCCTCCCATAAACCAAATTCGTCTTCTCTCCCTCCTAACCAATCAAATTTGCCATTTTCAACTCTCATCAAAATTTGCCATCTCCAACTGCACATCAAAATTTGCCATTACCAATTCATCATCAGTCCCTCCTAGGGAGGGAGAGATGGAATCACCCCAATGTCTCATCCACGTCGTGATGCGTCTCACAAATCCACAGCAATCTCATTTCCTGCTACAAACCAAGAAAACACAGGTGTGGAGTCATCATCATCACCACAGGTAAGTGGCTGCGTATGGTGCGACAGGTTCATCAATCCTAACTATCTCCTAAATGACTTTAACAACTTTACACTACCCGGGGTCTTTCTCCGGCCAAACCATTGGCCCTCTTACACTATGGGTTCTAAAAACCAATTCCCATTGGCCAAACTGTGGTGCTCTTCAATTTGGGGTCTCACTCCCCCGATTCATCTCCCGGTGCCCTCGCACAATTTCTGGGCTGTGGCGTGTACCTCTCCCAGCGGGTCTACCCACCTGCACACCTCCACCACTGTAGTTGCCTCCGAGCTTACCTGTTCCTTACCCTAACCTATCTACCTGGGGAAGGCCCTCTGGCGCTCTCCCCACTCCGTGCCCTCTCTGGCACTGGGCTGCCCGATCCACACCCGGGATCCTCAGGTACCCACTCACAACTACCGGCTCCCAGAGCCCACCTGCGGCCTCACCTGGCCGACATCCTCACAGTGGTGGAGTGCCCAACCAACTACACACACTAACAGGCTACACGCCCAGCCATTTCCACAACACTAATGCACCCATCCACAATACCATTCTGCAACCGCACCACAAATGCCAATATCCAACCACAATTTACCTGCACCCTCTACCTAACACTTACACTACCCGCCCCGGGTACTCGTGAGAGGGGTCCACTCTTCCCCCATCCACACCTTCGCACCATGCACACCACTCCGTACCACTCACTCCAACTCTCTCCACACACCTGTACCTGCACACCTGCGCTCTCACACCTGGTGCCACCTGCACCCTTCTCTCCCCAAGCGCATTCGCGCTGATCCACACACTCACTACTCATACACTGCTCCACACACCTGTCCAATTGCACACCTGTGCAATCACACCTGTTCCATCCTCACACACACGGCATCATCTCAGCTAACTACTCCCTTCTGAAACTTGCGCTTCCCAGTCGTCCCTTTAAACTATTGCGCTCCCACGTCATTATCATCCACACTAATCTACCTGCGTCCCCACTACAGGTATCAGTCACTAACTAACCTTAACGTTACCTAAGGTCATCTTCTCTAGATCCCTACACACAATATCCTAACCCACCCGGGCTAGTTTTCACTGCCATACACCCCATAAGCTATTGCTCCTTTGCCCCCACATGGGAAGGATGGTGGATTTGCCATCCCACCACATCGGGGGTCTCTCACTACCAATTTTGCACATCAAATTTCAATAAATCAAAAATTTGCCAATCACTACCCATCATCTGCCAATCACTACTGCCAATCCCTTGCCAATCATCAAATTTTGTTTTTCTCTAATTTTGGGTCCAAAACACTAACCTCATCACCCAGTCGACTCACTAATACCTCTCGGTGCGCCAATCCCTGTCCAAAGCCCGGCTTCGTAAAGCCAAGCAATGGATGCTGGTTGTTTTGTGCCAGCGGCAGGATGCGTCCGGCACTCGGTGCAGGGACGGGGGCTTACCCGGGCCGAGATCCCACGCATCACCTCGGCGTGGAGCCATCCAATGTCCCGATCTCGACCTGCCGGCACGTCTCAACAAAACGTGGTCGCCATAACGACCCTTCCTATCGGGCTGCCAGCTCCGCCTAGTGGAGCCTGGACGCGGCCGTTCAAAGCGAGGCCCGGCACGCACCGAGGGCCTGCTTCGGCTAAAAGTCGCTCTAACCTCTAACCCGTCTAACGTCGATGCTTCACCTGGACGCTTACACCCCGCAGCCCGTTCCTTGCTCACACATCCAGCCGTGCTCATGCTCCTCGTACCTTTCCTTACACACCCAGGTACCCTCATTCCACTTACAGCCTTGGTCACACACCTGACCACCGAACACTTTGGCACACATTCGTTGGTAGCACACCTCACCAACACACTTCTTCGCGCCCCCTCCTCGGTCACCTCCTCTGTGACAATCACAGGTGTGCTCTCATTCGCACACCCAACCACGTGCCTCACCACCAACTCCAGCGTGCATTCCCACTCACGCTCTACCATTCCAGGTGTGCATCCTTCCATCCCAGGTGTCCATCCTCGCTCACCTGTCACAACTAACTCACGCTCCATGTCACTCTCACTACTTTCACCTCCATTCCTGACAGCGCACTCACCCTTACTCTTGACAGCGCACTCTTTCCCCATGCACCTGTCCGTCACACACCTTTCTCGCGCACACTCTCCCGTTACACCCTCTGTAACACTCACCACAGGTGGACACTCTTCCTTACTTCTGACAGCGCACTCTTTCCTCATGCACCTGTCCGTCCCACACCTTTCTCGCGCACACTCTCCCGTCACACCCTCTGTAACACTCACCACAGGCATGCATTCTTCCTTGCCTTTGACAGCGCACTCTCTCCCCATGCACCTGTCCGTTACACACCTTTCTCGCGCACACTCTCCCGTCACACCCTCTGTAACACTTACCACACCGCGCTTCCATGTGCTCCCTCGCACACACGCTACGACCGACTCACTCTCGCCAGCACCCTCACTCCTCGGCGTGCACTTTTTCCTCACACACCCCAGAGTCGGACTTTCTCGCACACCTCCTTTTTCGCACACCAGACCTGTCGCACACTTCACCAACGGCCTCTCACGAACACCCGGGTCTATCTCGACCCCCAAGCTTCTTAAATCCCCTGGCGCATCATACGCACGACCATATTGGTCACCACTTACACCGGGTCCTCTTCCTCTTCGCTTCTCCTCCATCACCTGCGAATCCCTCATCCGGTTAATGAGCACATCATCACGATCCAAACACAGACTTTGGACCAATTCTTTTATCTCCTCCTTTATCTCTTTCTTATCCTCTCTCCGTCGCTTCTTAATTTCGCTCACCCCTTCTTCCACTTCTTCTAATTTTTGCTTCATCTCCTTCATCTCTTCGTGCGCCCCTTTAAGTTCTTCCTCTAACTCCACTTTATTTTTTTCTATGTGCTCCCGCACCTCCCGCTCTTTAACCTCCATTACCTCTACCACCTTGTCCATTTTCCTCGTCAGGTCCTCATGTACCGTCTGACACTCTTTTTTAATTACCCCTACGTCCTTTTTCATCTCCTTCTGTGTCGATTTTAAACCCTCTATTACCGCTGTGTTCTTCTTTACCTGGTCCCCCAACTCCTTTTGTCCCACTGTCAGTTGTTCTACTCCCAGCGTCAACTCCTCTATACCACCTTGCAATTTTACAGTCCCCTTTCTCACCTCTTTCTCCATGCGCTCCTTACAGTGCCTCACCTCCTCGCGCACTCCTCCGACCTCCTCACTCACTCCTCTTCTGATCTCCTCTCCCATCACTTGCATCTCCTGCCCAGATGCCACCCTCATCTGCTCCATTTCCTCCCTGTGAGCATCCAGTTTGGTTTCTACCCCCATTCTGACCCCCTCTATCTGCTGCCCCATTTGGTTAACTTCCCTTTCCGCTTGGTCCCTCATGTCCCTCAATTTGCCTTCCATGGTGTTTTCTAACCCCTCTAACCCTTTTTGCATCCCTTCCATTTGATTCTCTTGAGCGGCCATTCTGTTTTCTACCCCCGTTAACCCCTCCTGTATTTCCCCTAATCTATCGTCTAATTTCCCAAATTTCATGTCTAATCCCTTAAAATTATTGTCTAATCCCTTAAAATTATTGTCTAATCCCTCACTGGTACCCCTCGCTTCGTCCCTCATTACCCCCATTTGGCCCTCCAATCGCTCACCCTGAGCATCCATCCGGTTCCCCATTACCCCCAATTGCTCACTCTGAGCATCCATCCGGTTCCCCATTACCCCCAATTGCTCACTCTGCTGGGCCATAAGGGCCTTCATTTGTATAAAAAAAAGGTTCAAATCCATTGGCATCTCCGGTTCGACTACCGCGACCATGGGCGTGGCTAAATGTGGCGCCGCTGTAATCACATGCGCTAGAGCGCCATTTTGTGCACCCGCTACTTCGTGCGTGATGGCGCTATTTTGCGAACCTGCCGCCCTCACTGCTTCGCTCTCCTCTTGTCCCTCAATTTGGTCCTGGATCGACCCTACCTCACTCTCCTTTACCGGACCCCAGCTGTCTTGATCCGCCATAGCGCGACTTTCTAAATTCGGTTTTTTATTTTATTTTCGTAAAACAAATTCAAATTTCGCCGTTATAATTTCGCGCCGGAAACGCGCTCCGAATCGATTCTACTTGTTACAAATTTGGGCCTAATAACGCGCGGGAAACGCGCTCCGAATCGATTCTACTTGTTACAAATTTGGGCCTAATAAATTTAGTCCCGGGTTCGAATCCCACTCCTGACACCAATTGTTACAGACGTGGCTTGGATGTTATTCACCGAGCGGTTTTGGGATGACCACGGCTGCACAAGATTATACTCGATATTATACCCGAACGTTGACTAGTCGCGCGATGCTAGGTCAATGAAGGAACAGACACACGGCTGGGATTAAAATGACAACACCAGGGATACGGTTCTCAAGACCTCCGGAGGAGATTATATTCGTTCGGAAGGTCAGATTACAGGGACGAGAGGTACAACATAGAAAGACAAGCACTTAGACACAATCTTATATTATTCCCAACAGACGACAGATAAACGGGACAAAGCTGACTCACACGGGGATTGATGGCCAGGAAAGGCAGAATCGATGGCTCAAGGTGCACTCTTGGCTCAAGGACAGGGTACTGTACGATCCAGGGTCCAGTAGATGCAGGAGGTTTCACAGCGCTCGAGGTGGCGTCTTGTCGTCTCAAGCTGGGGGCGCATCTGACGTCACATCCGGCGCGGGGCCGCGTATATCCGGCGGGGAGTGACACGCCCTCGGCTCGTTAGCTCCGCCTCGTGGAATCGGCACGTTGTTTCTCATTGGGTGCGTGCGGGGGGGTTACCGGCTCCGCCCTTGACGAGGAGCTGACAAGGAGCCCCTTTGTGGTAACCCCGTGGAGCGCATGGTCTGGAGCGCGTTGTCTGGAGCGCATTGTCGATGGCGGCTAACCGAGCCGGTGGGAGGACGCACACTCCCCCCCGCGCAGCGCCGTGCCCCTCTGTTGTTGTAGACGGGGAAGAAGATGGGAGGAGGTATGGGAAAGGTCCTAAACTCACTACTGGTGCCATATAATCACATTCTGGTGCAACGAAGAGTCATTATTAATGGAAACGAGGCCTTAACTGACATAGACTAAGAATAACTAGCAAGATGTCCGAAAGTTGTCTACGTGTGGTGCGGTGGACCTGGGCACGACATTTAATGGGGGAATAAGGGGAAGGTCGGCTCTACTGATTGTTGTTTACAGACAATGGGACTAGGGAATGGGGGATTGGGGATAGTTGGGGAGTATTGGGGAAAATAGGGGAATATTTACAAGCGGATATGGAGGCCAAATTCCATATTCGCAACATTGCACCCTTCTCTACCCTCGGGGCGTCCCGACCCGATAAATTTTTACCTACTTTAGTGTGGCACGCAATGTAGTTCCCTCTACTATTAACTCTACCCTGAGTGCGACAGTTTTACAGATATTCACAAATGAGTAAATATGTCCCCCTGCGACGTTGCACCCTTCTCCTCTCAGAAACACACCCACAGGATAACCGAATCCGGAAAGAATCCTCAAACTAAACATACAGCCGGTAGGGAGCATTATTTACACAAGACTACGCTGATATTTACACTACGATCCAGGACCTGTTTTTGGAGGAACACATGCAGATGTTATGCATAGAGAGAGCACGCATGCTAGCATCGATACACCAACCCACGAGTGCTCTGTGGCCTACGGCCTTTAATAATGTGCAGAGCACCCCTTCCAAGCATCAAGCACCACCCCATCACACAGTGAGCACCATCCGGTGCACCAATAAAGTGTTTACAAATCACCGGTGGTGTCGCAGCCGGCCGATGTTCTGCCGCTGGTCTTGCCTTCATGTGGTGCACTTGGCCTTCTTACTTCTTTTAAACAAAATAAAGAAAGGCGCCAACCGCGTCCATTTCTTTATTGTGGCCGTCAGGGGGCCAACTATAAGTGGTTCACCTGTATGGCATAGGTGCCACGTTGACCCATAGGTCCATCCACGGGTGGTGCTTGGCCGCAAAAGAGCTGCGGTCCATGGTGGGTGGCCACAAACATTGCGGTCCATATGGTGTATCGATCCAAGCAGCAAGCAGCGAAAGTGCAGGCCCACAACTGCGTAGCCAGCACCTCTCTCTCCTCTCTCTCTACCCCAAAGCCAGATCCTCGGAGGTGGGAGACAAAAGAAAAGACAAGTGAGTAAGGTGGTAAGGGCGCAAAAGTGCACGCAATGTAAGATGATGCACACTGGGGGCACATGGGAACCAGGTGAGACAGGTACGTTCCTACCGTACGCCCCCCCCCCCCCACCAGGTAACCTACATGGCCCCTCCCTTACCCCTTACTGTATCCACAAAACACAACACTACCCATAAACATCTACTTTACAAATCAACAAACATCCCTACTGTCTTCCCCGTTCCTCCCATAAACCAAATTCGTCTTCTCTCCCTCCTAACCAATCAAATTTGCCATTTTCAACTCTCATCAAAATTTGCCATCTCCAACTGCACATCAAAATTTGCCATTACCAATTCATCATCAGTCCCTCCTAGGGAGGGAGAGATGGAATCACCCCAATGTCTCATCCACGTCGTGATGCGTCTCACAAATCCACAGCAATCTCATTTCCTGCTACAAACCAAGAAAACACAGGTGTGGAGTCATCATCATCACCACAGGTAAGTGGCTGCGTATGGTGCGACAGGTTCATCAATCCTAACTATCTCCTAAATGACTTTAACAACTTTACACTACCCGGGGTCTTTCTCCGGCCAAACCATTGGCCCTCTTACACTATGGGTTCTAAAAACCAATTCCCATTGGCCAAACTGTGGTGCTCTTCAATTTGGGGTCTCACTCCCCCGATTCATCTCCCGGTGCCCTCGCACAATTTCTGGGCTGTGGCGTGTACCTCTCCCAGCGGGTCTACCCACCTGCACACCTCCACCACTGTAGTTGCCTCCGAGCTTACCTGTTCCTTACCCTAACCTATCTACCTGGGGAAGGCCCTCTGGCGCTCTCCCCACTCCGTGCCCTCTCTGGCACTGGGCTGCCCGATCCACACCCGGGATCCTCAGGTACCCACTCACAACTACCGGCTCCCAGAGCCCACCTGCGGCCTCACCTGGCCGACATCCTCACAGTGGTGGAGTGCCCAACCAACTACACACACTAACAGGCTACACGCCCAGCCATTTCCACAACACTAATGCACCCATCCACAATACCATTCTGCAACCGCACCACAAATGCCAATATCCAACCACAATTTACCTGCACCCTCTACCTAACACTTACACTACCCGCCCCGGGTACTCGTGAGAGGGGTCCACTCTTCCCCCATCCACACCTTCGCACCATGCACACCACTCCGTACCACTCACTCCAACTCTCTCCACACACCTGTACCTGCACACCTGCGCTCTCACACCTGGTGCCACCTGCACCCTTCTCTCCCCAAGCGCATTCGCGCTGATCCACACACTCACTACTCATACACTGCTCCACACACCTGTCCAATTGCACACCTGTGCAATCACACCTGTTCCATCCTCACACACACGGCATCATCTCAGCTAACTACTCCCTTCTGAAACTTGCGCTTCCCAGTCGTCCCTTTAAACTATTGCGCTCCCACGTCATTATCATCCACACTAATCTACCTGCGTCCCCACTACAGGTATCAGTCACTAACTAACCTTAACGTTACCTAAGGTCATCTTCTCTAGATCCCTACACACAATATCCTAACCCACCCGGGCTAGTTTTCACTGCCATACACCCCATAAGCTATTGCTCCTTTGCCCCCACATGGGAAGGATGGTGGATTTGCCATCCCACCACATCGGGGGTCTCTCACTACCAATTTTGCACATCAAATTTCAATAAATCAAAAATTTGCCAATCACTACCCATCATCTGCCAATCACTACTGCCAATCCCTTGCCAATCATCAAATTTTGTTTTTCTCTAATTTTGGGTCCAAAACACTAACCTCATCACCCAGTCGACTCACTAATACCTCTCGGTGCGCCAATCCCTGTCCAAAGCCCGGCTTCGTAAAGCCAAGCAATGGATGCTGGTTGTTTTGTGCCAGCGGCAGGATGCGTCCGGCACTCGGTGCAGGGACGGGGGCTTACCCGGGCCGAGATCCCACGCATCACCTCGGCGTGGAGCCATCCAATGTCCCGATCTCGACCTGCCGGCACGTCTCAACAAAACGTGGTCGCCATAACGACCCTTCCTATCGGGCTGCCAACTCCGCCTAGTGGAGCCTGGACGCGGCCGTTCAAAGCGAGGCCCGGCACGCACCGAGGGCCTGCTTCGGCGAAAAGTCGCTCTAACCTCTAACCCGTCTAACGTCGATGCTTCACCTGGACGCTTACACCCCGCAGCCCGTTCCTTGCTCACACATCCAGCCGTGCTCATGCTCCTCGTACCTTTCCTTACACACCCAGGTACCCTCATTCCACTTACAGCCTTGGTCACACACCTGACCACCGAACACTTTGGCACACATTCGTTGGTAGCACACCTCACCAACACACTTCTTCGCGCCCCCTCCTCGGTCACCTCCTCTGTGACAATCACAGGTGTGCTCTCATTCGCACACCCAACCACGTGCCTCACCACCAACTCCAGCGTGCATTCCCACTCACGCTCTACCATTCCAGGTGTGCATCCTTCCATCCCAGGTGTCCATCCTCGCTCACCTGTCACAACTAACTCACGCTCCATGTCACTCTCACTACTTTCACCTCCATTCCTGACAGCGCACTCACCCTTACTCTTGACAGCGCACTCTTTCCCCATGCACCTGTCCGTCACACACCTTTCTCGCGCACACTCTCCCGTTACACCCTCTGTAACACTCACCACAGGTGGACACTCTTCCTTACTTCTGACAGCGCACTCTTTCCTCATGCACCTGTCCGTCCCACACCTTTCTCGCGCACACTCTCCCGTCACACCCTCTGTAACACTCACCACAGGCATGCATTCTTCCTTGCCTTTGACAGCGCACTCTCTCCCCATGCACCTGTCCGTTACACACCTTTCTCGCGCACACTCTCCCGTCACACCCTCTGTAACACTTACCACACCGCGCTTCCATGTGCTCCCTCGCACACACGCTACGACCGACTCACTCTCGCCAGCACCCTCACTCCTCGGCGTGCACTTTTTCCTCACACACCCCAGAGTCGGACTTTCTCGCACACCTCCTTTTTCGCACACCAGACCTGTCGCACACTTCACCAACGGCCTCTCACGAACACCCGGGTCTATCTCGACCCCCAAGCTTCTTAAATCCCCTGGCGCATCATACGCACGACCATATTGGTCACCACTTACACCGGGTCCTCTTCCTCTTCGCTTCTCCTCCATCACCTGCGAATCCCTCATCCGGTTAATGAGCACATCATCACGATCCAAACACAGACTTTGGACCAATTCTTTTATCTCCTCCTTTATCTCTTTCTTATGCTCTCTCCGTCGCTTCTTAATTTCGCTCACCCCTTCTTCCACTTCTTCTAATTTTTGCTTCATCTCCTTCATCTCTTCGTGCGCCCCTTTAAGTTCTTCCTCTAACTCCACTTTATTTTTTTCTATGTGCTCCCGCACCTCCCGCTCTTTAACCTCCATTACCTCTACCACCTTGTCCATTTTCCTCGTCAGGTCCTCATGTACCGTCTGACACTCTTTTTTAATTACCCCTACGTCCTTTTTCATCTCCTTCTGTGTCGATTTTAAACCCTCTATTACCGCTGTGTTCTTCTTTACCTGGTCCCCCAACTCCTTTTGTCCCACTGTCAGTTGTTCTACTCCCAGCGTCAACTCCTCTATACCACCTTGCAATTTTACAGTCCCCTTTCTCACCTCTTTCTCCATGCGCTCCTTACAGTGCCTCACCTCCTCGCGCACTCCTCCGACCTCCTCACTCACTCCTCTTCTGATCTCCTCTCCCATCACTTGCATCTCCTGCCCAGATGCCACCCTCATCTGCTCCATTTCCTCCCTGTGAGCATCCAGTTTGGTTTCTACCCCCATTCTGACCCCCTCTATCTGCTGCCCCATTTGGTTAACTTCCCTTTCCGCTTGGTCCCTCATGTCCCTCAATTTGCCTTCCATGGTGTTTTCTAACCCCTCTAACCCTTTTTGCATCCCTTCCATTTGATTCTCTTGAGCGGCCATTCTGTTTTCTACCCCCGTTAACCCCTCCTGTATTTCCCCTAATCTATCGTCTAATTTCCCAAATTTCATGTCTAATCCCTTAAAATTATTGTCTAATCCCTTAAAATTATTGTCTAATCCCTCACTGGTACCCCTCGCTTCGTCCCTCATTACCCCCATTTGGCCCTCCAATCGCTCACCCTGAGCATCCATCCGGTTCCCCATTACCCCCAATTGCTCACTCTGAGCATCCATCCGGTTCCCCATTACCCCCAATTGCTCACTCTGCTGGGCCATAAGGGCCTTCATTTGTATAAAAAAAAGGTTCAAATCCATTGGCATCTCCGGTTCGACTACCGCGACCATGGGCGTGGCTAAATGTGGCGCCGCTGTAATCACATGCGCTAGAGCGCCATTTTGTGCACCCGCTACTTCGTGCGTGACGGCGCTATTTTGCGAACCTGCCGCCCTCACTGCTTCGCTCTCCTCTTGTCCCTCAATTTGGTCCTGGATCGACCCTACCTCACTCTCCTTTACCGGACCCCAGCTGTCTTGATCCGCCATAGCGCGACTTTCAAAATTCGGTTTTTTATTTTATTTTCGTAAAACAAATTCAAATTTCGCCGTTATAATTTCGCGCCGGAAACGCGCTCCGAATCGATTCTACTTGTTACAAATTTGGGCCTAATAACGCGCGGGAAACGCGCTCCGAATCGATTCTACTTGTTACAAATTTGGGCCTAATAAATTTAGTCCCGGGTTCGAATCCCACTCCTGACACCAATTGTTACAGACGTGGCTTGGATGTTATTCACCGAGCGGTTTTGGGATGACCACGGCTGCACAAGATTATACTCGATATTATACCCGAACGTTGACTAGTCGCGCGATGCTAGGTCAATGAAGGAACAGACACACGGCTGGGATTAAAATGACAACACCAGGGATACGGTTCTCAAGACCTCCGGAGGAGATTATATTCGTTCGGAAGGTCAGATTACAGGGACGAGAGGTACAACATAGAAAGACAAGCACTTAGACACAATCTTATATTATTCCCAACAGACGACAGATAAACGGGACAAAGCTGACTCACACGGGGATTGATGGCCAGGAAAGGCAGAATCGATGGCTCAAGGTGCACTCTTGGCTCAAGGACAGGGTACTGTACGGTCCAGGGTCCAGTAGATGCAGGAGGTTTCACAGCGCTCGAGGTGGCGTCTTGTCGTCTCAAGCTGGGGGCGCATCTGACGTCACATCCGGCGCGGGGCCGCGTATATCCGGCGGGGAGTGACACGCCCTCGGCTCGTTAGCTCCGCCTCGTGGAATCGGCACGTTGTTTCTCATTGGGTGCGTGCGGGGGGGTTACCGGCTCCGCCCTTGACGAGGAGCTGACAAGGAGCCCCTTTGTGGTAACCCCGTGGAGCGCATGGTCTGGAGCGCGTTGTCTGGAGCGCATTGTCGATGGCGGCTAACCGAGCCGGTGGGAGGACGCACACTCCCCCCCGCGCAGCGCCGTGCCCCTCTGTTGTTGTAGACGGGGAAGAAGATGGGAGGAGGTATGGGAAAGGTCCTAAACTCACTACTGGTGCCATATAATCACATTCTGGTGCAACGAAGAGTCATTATTAATGGAAACGAGGCCTTAACTGACATAGACTAAGAATAACTAGCAAGATGTCCGAAAGTTGTCTACGTGTGGTGCGGTGGACCTGGGCACGACATTTAATGGGGGAATAAGGGGAAGGTCGGCTCTACTGATTGTTGTTTACAGACAATGGGACTAGGGAATGGGGGATTGGGGATAGTTGGGGAGTATTGGGGAAAATAGGGGAATATTTACAAGCGGATATGGAGGCCAAATTCCATATTCGCAACAATATTAAACGGAACTCATATCTACAAATTTCCAAAATTTCGTTTTTGACTTGATTATAGAATTTCAACTTTGTAACTCTTCCTCTTACACCTGAGGATATGAATGACGTAATTATGTTTTGTAGTCTTTGTGGGGTTCATTATAAGGTTGAAAGGAGCATGTCGTTGTATGCCCAACCCATACCCGGACCAAATTCCTGCCTCATCTACAGCGTTACTCATGGTGATTCCGTGGCGGTCATGGTCATGGTGGTTTCTATGTTCCATGAGGATATTGAGAGTAAGGCTAAGACTGCAGTTCTATGGCTGGACATTACACATTCACCTTTACTCCCTCCACATTGGGGTTGTGGAGCCCTTACGTACGTAATATGTGTATGCCCCCTTTTTTTGAAATAAGACCTAAACACAACATGACCTATGGGTGAATATGTAACATACTACCATCGCTTTCCAGTATCAGCTTGGAGATACAAGTGGACATATCTGTCCAGCGGCACTAGACTAGCAGGTGGGCAGTAATCATTCCAGGGTAATAGTAGAACTAAAGGTAACCGTATACGTTATCTACATTTGAGAGCATGGGCACCACCACACCCAACATTCCACACACATACACATACGCACACATATGCACACATACACATACATATATACACATACATATACATATAAACATCCACATATAAACATACACATGCATACACACATACATGTACAAATAAACATACACGAACACACATACACACACACACACACACAAACACACACACACAAACACACAAACAAACACAGGCACACACACACACACATCTCGTTTTTTCATTTCTGTTCCTCACAATTCTATCTCTCTCTTTTATTCACACACACACACACACACACACACACACACACACACACACACACACACACACACACACACATAATTAATTGTACAGTATCGGTTGTTCCTAAAATTAAATATAAATAATTTAAAGGATTGTTATAAATGATGTTAATTTCACAACATCCCATATTCAACTTTATTTAAATTGTAAACCTCAAAAAATAGTTTCTCCACCTAAAGCAAGAACCTTAACCTGTAAGCAATTGACTCGTTTCCCGACTGCACGGATCATCAGCTGGGCACTGTTCTTCCTCGAGGTTTCGATCCTTTCAGCCCAGGACCTCTCCAAACGGCGGATCCACAACCTCGATCATGGATCCACATCAACAGATGGTACATCAGTAGATCCACAACCTCAGTTGCGTCCAGGCAGTCAGTCAACCCATTAATGCAACATCACATTCCAACTTTACTCGCAATATGATTTAATGTATTATCATATATTTATAACTTTCCTTAAACACTCTCTAATATGATATCATTAAATCATGCACATCTTACCTTAAATATACCACATCTACCAACCAGCATGACCACACCACCTACCTCTGGATCAAACTGTATTTCGAATGTTCAAACTGTCACTGAAAACAGTTTTTTGCATGCTGCCGTATCCCAGCAACCACTGATTCCTAGCAACATTGATTTGTAGTATATTTAATTCTTATATTGTACTGTATTTACATAAAGATCTCATGAATAATATTTTTAATATTCGTATTGTATTTTACCAATTCGATTTGGTGCCTTTTTGTGATATTAAAGAAAACTTGTTTTAATCTACCAACTGTAGCCCCCTGTGCTAACATACGTCTGACTAGTTGTTGTAATTTATTGACAAGTTCAGAGCTGTGTGTGGCTGCTCTCACAGTACTAATTATTTCACCTGCAACCGTACCATAAAATAGCTTTTTGGGAATGTTGCTGTCTAAGAAAGGCATTCGGACAATGTGGAATGGAAATGCATCTCGTTTATCAAATAATTTGGTGTGAAATTTATGATTATGGATGTCAATTTGTTATTCGAAAAAGGAAACTGAAGTGGAAGTTTGGTTTTCCTTTTTTAATTCAAGTTCTTTTGGATATATATCATCATGAAGCTGCTCAAATATAAATCCATCGTTAATTGCCAACAAATCATCAATGAACCTGAAGATGTTTCCGCATCTTCGTGCAGTTGTTAATTTATTCCTGCACATGTTCTGGACCCAATCAAACTCGTACATGTGCACAAACAAATTTTCAAAGAAAGGGGCCAGATCTGAACCCATGGGTACGCCCACTGTCTGCTGGAGTATCTTGGGATCTGAACCCATGGGTATGCCCACTGTCTGCTGGAGCATCTTGGGATCTGAACCCATGGGTACGCCCACTGTCTGCTGGAGTATCTTGGGATCTGAACCCATGGGTATGCCCACTGTCTGCTGGAGAATCTTGGGATCTGAACCCATGTGTGTGCCCACTGTCTGCTGGAGTATCTTGGGATCTGAACCCATGTGTGTGCCCACTGTCTGCTGGAGTATCTTGGGATCTGAACCCATGTGTGTGCCCACTGTCTGCTGGAGAATCTTGGGATCTGAACCCATGTGTGTGCCCACTGTCTGCTGGAGTATCTTGGGATCTGAACCCATGGGTATGCCCACTGTCTGCTGGAGTATCTTGGGATCTGAACCCATGGGTATGCCCACTGTCTGCTGGGGTATCTTGGGATCTGAACCCATGGGTATGCCCACTGTCTGCTGGAGTATCTTGGGATCTGAACCCATGGGTATGCCCACTGTCTGCTGGGGTATCTTGGGATCTGAACCCATGTGTGTGCCCACTGTCTGCTGGAGTATCTTGGGATCTGAACCCATGGGTATGCCCACTGTCTGCTGGGGTATCTTGGGATCTGAACCCATGTGTGTGCCCACTGTCTGCTGGAGTATCTTGGGATCTGAACCCATGTGTGTGCCCACTGTCTGCTGGAGAATCTTGGGATCTGAACCCATGTGTGTGCCCACTGTCTGCTGGAGTATCTTGGGATCTGAACCCATGTGTGTGCCCACTGTCTGCTGGAGTATCTTGGGATCTGAACCCATGTGTGTGCCCACTGTCTGCTGGAGAATCTTGGGATCTGAACCCATGTGTGTGCCCACTGTCTGCTGGAGTATCTTGGGATCTGAACCCATGGGTATGCCCACTGTCTGCTGGAGTATCTTGGGATCTGAACCCATGGGTATCCCCCACTGTCTGCTGGAGTATCTTGGGATCTGAACCCATGGGTACGCCCACTGTCTGCTGGAGTATCTTGGGATCTGAACCCATGGGTATGCCCACTGTCTGCTGGAGTATATTGGGATCTGAACCCATGAGTATCCCCACTGTGTGCTGGAGTATATTGGGATCTGAACCCATGGGTATCCCCACTGTGTGCTGGAGTATATTGGGATCTGAACCCATGGGTATGCCCACTGTCTGCTGGAGTATCTTGGGATCTGAACCCATGGGTATCCCCCACTGTGTGCTGGAGTATATTGGGATCTGAACCCATG
>NC_136268.1:45278153-45293153 GCF_964187855.1 Myxine glutinosa
TTCCCCTTTTATGGCCCCATCCGAAAAACCCAAGCTTTTCCTCCCCTTGCTGCATATAGCAAGGTATCTGCTCCAGATTGAATGGATTTGTCATGTTGTACTGTAACTATTTTTCATGTGGACTGAACTTAATTGAAAATAATGTCTGTTTGTCTCGCATTATTTAAAAGTGAAATTAGCATTCTAAGAAATCTTAAAAGGGAAAGTTTACCAAACCATAAACCAAGGTTGACTCATACAATTTACTTCTCTCTCATGGGGCTCACTGAAGAGCCTTGTACGCATGGCAATGCAGGGTAAGACATCAGTGTACTTTTACACGAATCATAAGGAGACAACGGATAAATCAACGTGCTAGATGGGAATTGCAATAGCATCATGAGCTGTGTGATGATCTGGTTGGGAATGCCAAAATGGAAAATGGGAATACAAGCGAAAAATGTATTCAAACTTTGATGGCTTGGATACACGTTATCTATATATTGATCCAGTTCTTTTTATCGGTATATCCCCATTGAGCACTAGTTTTAAAACGAGAACGGCACTCGGTAGAGCTCACACCTCCGCCAGGCTGAACAGGTTACGTTTTGTATCCACTGACAGGCTGGATCTGGATTCGGACCTCAACCAAAATGGAATCGGCTTGTTCTTGTCACCTGAAAAACTCATCCACCTAGTTTTGTCATAAGTCATCCACAACTTTTTGAAATTTCACTTTCACGTGCTTTTTATCGTTGTTGGTCCAATATCACTCAATGGTGAAGAATCACTTTAAATTTTTTTTAAAACTCTCATATTCGGATCCGTATTCAGATCTTCACCAAATTCGAATCGATTCGTCCTTGTCACATTCCCAACCTCTCCACCAAGGTTTGACTGAATCCGTCCACAACTTTTTGAGATATCGGCCAATGTATCGATTTTAGCCCCATCACTCAATGGTGAAGAATCTTTGTTTTCTTTTAATTCTCGTATCTGTATTTGAATCTTCATCAAAATCTAGTCAATTCATCCTTGTCACATTCCCAACCTCTCCACAAAGTTTTGTCCAAATCCATCGGCAAATTTTGATGATATATCCTGTTGACAAACAGACAGACAGACAGACAGACAGGGGTGAAAACAACCTCCAACCACCTTCGGTGGCGGAGGTAGAAATTCACTTAAAACTTGGTGAGTCTACCACTGAAACAATCAGAGGATTAAAAACAATTCGCTATTTTTTTGGCAGTAAAGTTGGCCTGTTAATGTTCCTATTTTTTATCTCTTGACAGGCTCAGGATGTGGAATAGAAGGGCAAATAATTATTTTGACCATTGTCTCCTAATGTCCGTGTAATTCAAGTAAAAGTACACTGGCATCGAAAATGTACGCCATTTATGCACAAACTCTTTCATGAGCCAGAGATTAAAAAATAAAAAAAAAATAAAAATAGACATGAATATATATATACAGACTTGGCATTTAATATGGAATATTTTTTTTGTGGGGGTGAACTTACTTTTCAAGATGACTTAGAACCAAAAGTTCATTGGAATTATGTTGAAATTATTCTAGATTTTGTTAATGTCACCTTTAAAAGAAACAAAAACCACATTTGACATTTCGAAACAAATAAATTGATCCTCGAAAGTGATGTAAACTGATATCGAACTCAATTCATGGACAGTACTGTGTTAAACTTCTGTACGTTTTCCAGAAGTATCTCTTTATTTTGCACATTAGCCAAAATTTTTTTTAACAAAAACAAAAGTTAAATTACGACTGGGATTACGGACAGTAAAATTACAGTTCAGTACTTCGTGTAACCCCCACGAGCATTCAGGAGAGCACGTACACGTCGAGGCATGCTGTTCACGAGATTTGCCAAGGTTTGGACAGGAATCGCTTGCCATGTGACAATAGCCTGCTGCAATTCACTCACAGAGGTCGGCTGCTGGTCCAAGTGGTCGATTTGACGCGTTAATTCTGCCCACAAGTTCTCTATCGGATTCATATCCGGGGACATGGCAGGCCACTCCATATGCTCTCCACCACGGTCAGCAAGAAGGTGTTGGATCATGCGAGCATGATGAGGCCGTGCATTGTCATCTTGGAAGACAAAGTTTCCTCAAAAGGCTGCACAAGCAAATGGAAGCAATGTTTCTTCCAGAATGGCCCTGTACTTGAACTGGTTCAGGTTTCCATTCAGAACAACCAGGTCAGTTTTGCCCCCTGCGCGAAAAGCAGCCCAAACGGTCACCCCACCACCTCCAGCTTGGACTCTTGGCACTATACAATCTTTGTTGTAGGCTTCATGCACTTGTCTGCGCACTCAGACGCGGCCATCTTGATGATAGACCAGAAATCTAGACTCATCACTGAAGATCACGTGATTCCAGTGTCCTGGCTGCCATTGACGGTGCTCTCTGGCCAACTGCAATCGGCGCTGGTGGTGTTGTCTGGTCAGGCGTGGCTTTCTCAGGGGACGCCTGGCACGATAGCCTGCTTGAACCAGTCGTTGGTTGACTAGCCTTCTGGATACAGGCACATTTGTCAGTTGCTGCCACTCAGCCCTAAGCCGATTAGCTGACTTGGTACGGCCATTGCGGACTAACCGGTGCAGCTGGCGATCATCCCTCCTTGAGGTTCTGCGGGGACGTCCTGGCCTCGGTATTGGAGTAGGGACACCCCTCTGAGCATTTCGTTTCAGGATCTTTGACACCTGACCTTGAGTGGTGCCATACTGCCGAGCAATAGCAGGCTGTTTCGTGCCGTAATTTCGTAAAGCCACCACTCCATGACAAACAGCATTGTCGAGTTGACGGACCATCTCCAGAGGAAGCGGCAATAACTTTTGGAGATGTGCAGCAGTTGTTTTCCACTAATACAGAACGCAACAACCCTTGTATACCCGACTGTGAAGCCAATCATCAAATGCACCTGTCCGTACATTTTGCCACGCCACCTATGATATAATCCTGTTGTTGACTTCTTGCTGTGACAGAGAATCAGTGACATGGTTCTTTCAACAAAGACATCACCGAAGGGTAAAAGAAACTCACCCGATTGATATACTGAGTTCAGAAAGTAAACCCGTCAAGAAAAAAAAAAAATCCATATTAAATGCCGTATGTGTGTGTGTGTGTGTGTATATATATATATATATATATATATATGCAGTATATATATATACTGCATTCAGTATATAGACCTGGTGTTGGGCTAGCGGCTAGGGTGCCAGCTTAGGATAATAACCAAGGATCCTGGGTTCGAATCCCGGTCGATCGCTGAATTAACGCCAGGGGGGTTGACTCAGCCTGTTCATCCTTCTGAGGTTGGCAAATTGAGTACCAGTTCAGTGGTAAATCCCTGTTTGTCATTAAAGGCGGCAAAAAGGGTTGGTGTCAGGAAGGGCATCCGGCTGTAAAACATTGCTTCAAAAAAGGGGACCGAAAAACAACAACCACGGTTCCCAAAAAAGGCCAACCCCTGCTTTGCAGGGAAAAATGGCCTCTAAAGGTGGTTATATTATATATTCAAAAAATAAATAATTAATTTAAAAATTGCGTTAAAAAAGTTTGAATAAAAATTTCTATAAGTAAAACAAATCAATGGAATGCGAAAAAATATTGTTGCAGTTTTCTTTAACGGATACATTTATTTGATACATTTTATGAATAACTTAATACACTTCACACAATTGCTTGGAAAACATGGAAGAAATGGTGTTCAAGTTGAAAACCTTCAACTCACCGGTACCTGGGTATTTCGGTCGACAGAGCACTTGGTAATTATTTCTACTCGCGGGGAGATGATTTTAAATGTCGATTGAAGTTTATTGCTTTATCATCATTTTTCTATCACACTTATTAGTCACTTACTGGTTTCACTGGAGGAGACTATAGGTTTTCTCTCCGTCTATCTGTCCGTCAGTCTGTCCGTCTCACCTGTGGTTTTCCAGACTTTTTGCCCTTACCCTTTCACATATTTAACTGAAACTTGGTACGTGGCTTTATTACGATAAAATACAGAACAACTTTGAGTTTCAGGGCGTTTCATCAACTTTTCACAGAGTTATGCCCTTTTTGGACTTAAAAAAATATCACACCTGGAGGGGACATGTATTGCAAAGCAATTCTCGCTATTGTTGAACCTCCTTTACTTTTCATCTGTGCTGCTTCATTTCAAAATGTAATAACTTTATACACTAGTTGGTGAAAAAGAAGAGGCCATATGGTGTGCTGCTAACCTGGCCAAGTTGCTCTTGTGACAGGATGGCAATGTGTCAGTGATGCCGAAAAGGTGCAACCAGCAGCCAGGTGTTACTAATCGGTGAAGAAGAAGAAGAATAACTCATCGGCGGTTGAGATACTATATTTAAAGTGAAGGTTTTACATTCCTCGTAATGTTGAACTTACTTGACCAGGTCCCACACCCAAGTTTAAAGTTGCAATGTCTGGAATCCAAGTCTGGGCAAGTCCTTATATTTTGGGTCTGAGCCGAGTCCTGAAAGATACGTGACTCGACTCATTCTCCTTTGAGAAATTGGGTGGGAATGAAGGGCAGTGTGGGGTGTGTGGTCAATGATATCAATATATTTTTTTCACCAATTTTCTTGCCATTACTATTCTCAGCATAAACATGACCGTCATCTATTAAAAAGTTAGTACAACGTAATTATGAAATATTTCACTTGCTTATAATTATTCTGTAATTTTGCAATTCCGACAGGGTTTTGAACTATATTATTGGGGTTGGCATGTATGGCATTCCCATCTTAGCACTTATAGCTCATGATGCTGTGATTCCAGGTTGAAATCTCACATAATGTATGGATTTGTCTATTGACATGCACTGATATACATGTATTTAATGTACAGTGCCTTCAGAAAGTATTCACAGCCCTTGACTTTTTCACATTTTGTTGTTACAGCCCGAATTTAAAATGGTTTAAATTGAGATTTTTGTCACTGATCTGCACATAATACCCCATAATGGCAAAGTAGAATTTTTTTTAAAGAATTTTTACAAAATAATTAAGAACGAAATACAAATATCAAATTTACATAAGTATTCAACCCCCTGAGTCAATACTTCGTAGAAATGCCTTTGACAGCAATTACAGCTTCGAGTTTTCATGGGAATGTCTGTACCAGCTTTGAACATCTGGATTTGGGGAGTTTCTCCCATTCTTCCTTTTAGATTTGCTCAAGCTCTGTCAAGTTGGATGGGGAGCGTCGGTGAACAGCAATCTTCAAGTCTTTCCACAAATTATCAATGGGATTCAAGTTTGGGTTTTGGCTGGGCCTCTCAAGGACTTTCACGTTCTTGTTCTGAAGACATTCCAGTGTTGCTTTGACTGTATGATTGGGGTCATTGTCCTGTTGGAACATAAATCTTGGCTGCAGACTTAGATCTTTTGCACTCTGAAGGTTCTCCTCAAGGATTTGCCTGTATTTGGCTCCATTAATTGTTCCCTCTATTCTTACAAATCACCCAGTGCCTGCCGCTGAAAAAGTCCCCATTGCATGATACTGCCATCACCATGCTTCATGGTGGGGATGGTGTTGGATGGATGCTGAGCTATGCTCAGTTTCCACTAGATATAAAGCGCTTTCCATTCAGGCCAAAGAGTTCAATTTTTGTCTCATCTGACCACAGAATCCTTTGCCACATGCTCTGAGTCGTTCATGTGCCTTTTTGAAAACTCCAGGCGTGCTGTCATTTGCCTTTTCCTCAGGATTGGCTTCCGTCTGGTCACTCTCCCAGAAAGCCAAGATTTGTGAAGTGCTCATTGGGTTCTTTGTGACCTCCCTGACCAAGGTCCTTCTTGCCCGGTTGCTCAGTTTGGACGGATGGCCAGCTCTAGGATGAGTCTGTGTAGTTCCATATTCTTTCCATTTCCTAATGATGAGCTCACTGTGCTCTTGGGAACTTTCAACACTATTGAAATTGTTTTATACCCTTCCCCAGATCTATGCCTCCTCACAATTCTATCTTGGAGTTCTACAGTCAGTTCCTTGGACTTCATGGTGGAGCTTCTGCTCTGACATGCCCTGTAAACTGTGGGACCTTATATAGAAAGGTGTGTCTTTTTTCTAAATCATGTCCAATCAATTGATTTGGCCACAGGTGAACTCTAGTCAAGTTGTAGAGACATCTCAAGGATGATCATAGAAAATTGGAAGCACCTGAGCTCAATTTGGAGTGTCACAGCAAAGGGGTTGAATACTTACTAACTCAAGACTTTTCAGCTTTCCATTTTTAATTAATTTGTAAAAGGTTCTAAAAATAAAATTCCACTTCGACATTATGGAGTATTGTGTGTTGATCAGTGACAACAAATCTAAATTTAATCCATTTTAAATTCAAGCTGTAACACAACAAAATGTGAAAAAGTCAAGGAGTGTGAATACTTTCTGAAGGCGCTGTAAAGGCACATGGTTGTCTCCTTATTTTCTGATCCCGCTTCAGGTGTACTGGACAAAAGTTTATATATATATATATTTTTATATATATATATATATATAAAGGACAAGAAACACTCCTATAAATAACACATCACAGACATTGCCAATTCAGAGCTGGTTTCCAAGACACAGACAGCCCAAATGTAACGCAAAGTTCTGGAACATTATTTCCACCCTCTTCCCAACGAGCATCTCCTCTTCCAGCCTCCGCCTTTTCTCATGTCATTTCCAAGGAGAGGGCAGCATGCCCTTGGATATGCTTACACTTCGCTTCTTGGAATTGCAGAATAAGAAAGCACATCGGAGGAAGTGGATTGCACGTATCTTAAATAAGGAAGGGTCGATTGCTTATTCTGATATTTGTACTTTTCCAAATTAATTACGTTATACCGCTTGTTTTTTTGTATAATTTTCATGTTATAGCTGGAAGTATAATTTTGACTTGTACATGCTTAGTGGTGGTGAGACATTCAATAAACTAGGCCTTTATTACCTCCGCCACCGAAGGTGGATGGAGGTTATGTTTTCACCCCTGTCTGTTTGTTTGTGAACAAGATATCTCAAAAAGTTGTGGACGCATTCGGACGAAATTTGGCAGAGATGTAGCGTATGTGACAAGGACGAATTGATTAGATTTTGGTGAAGATGTGGATTCGGATCCGACAGTAGAATTTTTAAAGTGATTCTTCATCATTGGAAGATAGGGCGGAAAACGATACATAGCAGGATATCTCAAAAACTTATGGACGGGTTTGGACGAAATTTGTTGGATAGGTTGGGTGTGTAACAAGGAAGAATCGATTCGATTTTGGTGAAGATCTGAATATGGATTCGGATACGAGAATTATTTAATTTTCAAGTGATTCTTCACCATTGAGAGATCGGGAGAAAAACGATACATAGCAGGATATCTTACTATAATTTACCAAATGTCCGTCCGTCCGTCCGTCCGTCCGAAGGTACCGCAAAAACGGCTCAACCGATCGCAACGATATTTTGGGTGGGTATTCCTGGGACCCCTGGGAGTAAAATAGGCTGTATTGTTTTTCCAATTTTTCCAAGTTTTCCAATTTTCCCAAACACGATGGAATAATATTTACCAATATGAACAGTGATGTGGCTTTTGTTGAAATTCTACAAATACTGTTTATTCTACGTACCAGGAGAGAGTAGAATGACTCCTGACGAACTCTTCCTATAGAAATGTGCAGCTCCGAAGTAACACGGCAGCGTGTGCAAAGCGACTGAGAAACAGGTGTAGCGGCCGCTTCCGTGTTACAGATTCGGCGCGCACCCTTCACACACAAACGTGCGACTGAGAAAGACGTGTAGCGGCTGCTTCCGTGTTACAGATTCGGCACGCACTCTTTACACATAAACGTGCGACTGAGGAAGACGTGTAGCAGCCGCTTCCATGTTACAGATTTGGCGTGCACCCTTCACACATAAACATGCGACTGAGAAAGATGTGTAGCGGCCACTTCCGTTTTGCAGAATTCAATCTTTTTTCAAAATGGGCGCCATGTACTGTTTAGATTTTGATGATTTGCGTGTGATATGATTCAACGGATGTTTATATGAATCGTTGAAAATAAAATAAAAAGCCTTCAATTTCTGATATTTTGCCTTTTCATTTGGCCCTCCCAATTGAAGCCCCACCCATAGGGCGGGTACCGTTGCTAGCTTAAAAAAGTTATGGACGAGTTATGACTAAACTTGGTGGACGAGTTGATTCCGTGACAAGAACAAACCGATTAGATTTTGGTTCAGAAAAAAAAGAAAAAAAAAGGTCCGAATCCAGATCCGGCCTATCAGTGGGATACAAAACATAAACCGTTCAGCCTGGTGGAGGTATGCTCTCTACCGAGTTTCGTTCTAGTGTTATTACATGTACAATCATGCAAAAATTAACAATGCAATAGCATGGCGTCATGCTTGAAGGACTTGTTGTTGAAATATAATACCAATGGCGATAATGTGAGCAGTGACTGGAAATTGGAAGAAACATTTATTTGACCATAATCTTGACAAAAAGGACTGATCATGTGTTTTTTAAGATTCAGTATCGAACGTTGGTCCAATGGGATCCTTCGACGCACTGTGACGAGACCATCAGGAGGGTTTCTGAGCACTCGAGGTCAATTTGCAATCTTCAAATTCAACAACAACTCTACAATAGACCCTGGATCTCCAATAAGCATCAGGACAAAGAAATTATCAACTTATTCGTAGTTAGAGCCAAGTAATACAAACAAACAAATATGTACTGCACATACATAAAACATTTCAAATTCGTTTAGGTTGTTATTTCGTTTCAATGAGAATGTAATTGTTTTACATGCCCACTACCTTATAGATCTTATAAACTGTCCCACTGTCCCACTCTCACACTCTCTCTCTCTGGTTTCTTCCAAACTTTCTGCCAAACTGATAATCATTTCCATTAGCAGGACATAAAGGAAACTTATTTCACCAACTTTGTTTAAAACCTCCATATCAAACTTAGCAACTATTTCCTTCATGCACAAAGAAGAGAATTCACTCTTTCATTCCTCTTTTCTCCCGCCTCTGGAACAAACTCCCTCACTCTCTTCAATCCCACTCCTCCCTCCACATCTTTAAAACAGCTGTTCACCACCATCTCTTATCTTCCCCCATCCAAAACCTTGATCTTTTCTACCCCTGTTATTTCACCCTAGATTCACTTTTCTGAAATACCGACTTCTTTCCTGGAAGTCCTAGCAGTGTCCATGTGTTTTTTTTTTTTACCTCTCCCACCCCCACTCCCCTTCCTGTGCCTCCTCCCCCCAAGCCCTCTCCCTCCCACAGATCTCCCGATGTCCCTGCTCTCAAATGTTGTATTTGCGTTCTTCCCTCTCTCTCCCCATCTTGTCTCCTGCTCCCTTTATTTTGTCTTATGTGTCGGTTTTTTTTTTTTGTCATTAATGTTAGCTCTTACACGAGCCTCGATCTTGTATACAAAAATAATAATAATAAGAGAAGAGAAGACATCATGCAATTTGGCCTATGTCTGGATGTGGTTAAAAGCGGTCCTTTTATCCACGTGATTCACGTGGATCAAGAGGAATGAAACCGATTGTTTCCACACAGGCAAATTGGCTCAATGAATAAATGATTGTCTCCCCTTCCATACAGTACAGATGTGTGGGAGGGAAAAAAAATCACTTATGGTTTTTGAACTCGTTCATTTTTATCTTTGATGTGGGCTCTGCATGAGACAAGCTGCTCAGGCCGAGGTGGGCTCGTTCCGCCCAACAACAGGCAGGTGCGACGCATGTAGGATTGGCCTTCCTGTGGAGTTCTGATCACGCCACCCTTGCAGAAATTTCCCAGGTTGTAACCGCAACAGTAGTACTACAACTTGACCCTCTCAAACTGCTGAGAGATCGAGCCGACAGCACCTCATTCGTGCTCGATTCCAGGATGCACAATGAAGCTCTGAATTCACCAGCAAAAAGGATGCATCACAACACGAAGTTCCATATCAAATCAATCTGCATCTCTGCTGTAATCCAGTGGCCTCTTCCAGTGAAACAAGAGAGCAGGGGTTAAGGGTATTCATTTCGACTAAGGCCAGGACATTATTATTTGCCTTACTTTTAAACAGAAGTTGATTGACTGACTTGAGTGAGGGTTGTGTCGTTGGAGGTGCGAATGGAATGAAATTACTGTCTGCTCCTAAGATAGTGCTCAGAGGCATGGGAGGAAATAGACAAATAGATTCAGAGAAATTATCATTCTGTCTGGATGTTCTAAGATAACCCCTTCCAGCGGTTAGGGTGCTGGCTTGGGATCCTATGATCCTGGGTTCGGATCCCGGTTGATCGCTGAATTAACTCAGCCTGTCATCCTTCCGAGGTCGGAAAATTGAGTACCAGTTCACCGGTAATTCCCTGCGTGTCGCAAGAGGTGACTAACAGGGTTGGCGGCAGGAAGGGCATCCGGCCATAAAACATCGCTTCAAAAAGGGGACCACGGTGCCCGAAAAAGGCCAACCCCTGCTCTGCGGGGAAAAATGACCTCTAAAGGTGGTTCTACCTTCAACAGTTTGGAAATGGTCTGAAGAGTCATCAACCCATTCTGTCGCTAAAAGTTAATGGTGGTGGAGGCCTATATTCTCCCTATACCACTGGAGAGCTTTCGACAAATTGTGAACATTTTCATGGCCGAGAGTCAATCTCAGACCAGGATGTAGAAACTTCTCCCTCAGCAGGAAATGGGAATCGAACCTGCACAAGCCAGGGCAATGCAACAAGGCCACAGCAAAATGCTCTAATGCGACGTCCGAACCCTCTTCCAAAGTATCAGAATGGCAGCTTGCAGTCAGATACTATTGATTTAGCCTGTTTTAGCCTATGCCTTTATAGTTGAACCTGCAGAAGATCAAATAGGCTGGTTTGTGGTTGTTGTGTTATGGTATTTATTTCCTGCATAATAAGCGTGATCTATCGCAAGTTAATGAACAAAATGTCCGATCGGCACTCTTTCACAGCTGTGTGAGGTTGTTGATTCTTGTCCCGAAACCAGGAGCTAATTGGACAGCTGTTCGCCTGTGCTTGTTTCTCTGTTACAGAGGCTTTGGAGAAACACTGCAGGATCGCCATGCGTTTTGACAATTGTGACACACAATTTGTAGTCAGATGTAGAGCGGCATGAGCTATACTGATACCGTTAGGTATGAATCTAAGACAAAGAGATAAACCATAGAGAAACAGCTGCAAATTCAGGCAGAAGGAGTGACAGGGATAGAAATGACTAAGTATTAGCAAGTATATTTGCTCAGTTACCCACCTGTTTCCGTTCGCACAAAGCTCACACTGACTTTCCAGCTCGTTCTTCGAATAACAGGCAATGAATTTCAGGAATCCATGGACGGGGGAGTACACACGGTTTAGTATAACCAACAGACCCAAAACAGGATAGAGACCACACAGTGGGCTTCTTCCTAGTTCTGACAAGTCCAAACTTGCCTCGAGCTAGGGGAAAGGGGGAAGGGGGAGGGAACTAAAGTTCCTCTTTCATGGAAGGCTCTGAGGTTTTAAAGCAGTCGTTATATAGTAACACGTTGGTCAACCATAAATGTCATTTGCTCCAAATTAGGAAACGATCTTTCCTCCAAATCCATCGTCCTTTCACCCAAACAACCAGCCTTTTTCCCCCAACGAAAAATAACATGATGACTTAGAAAATAACCGATGGCCACCAAATCTGTAAAATCAATTTGTATACCCAATGGATCTATCTCGTCGTGTTGGAACCAAGAATAGCGTTTGGATTCCAACCATTCCTTGAGCACATCTGCTGGTCACCTGCCTTGTAATTAGAGTAACTTGATTGCGGAGGGTAGTAGGACAGGCTGGAATTGGTATCACATGCATGTGACAGACATGTATTTATTTCATTTAATTTTTGGAGTGTGCACAGCTGAGCGAATCGTGTAAATAGCAATATAAACCTCAGGAACCATTAAGTTGATGAAACGTTTGTTTAACTTGTCCGCTACTTGTAGGAGTCTAGAGCACAGCACTACAGTCACGTGAAAAAGTAAGTACACCCCATGTAAAGTTTTGACTTTTTCAACATATTTCAACATACAGCTATTTGATCTTCATTTCAACAATATTGATAGATAAAGGTGATATAATATAACAAATATCATGAAACATTTACATTTTGTAGTCCATTGTATAATTTAAATAAACATAAACGCAAATTTCGCATGTGGTAAAAGTAAGCACACCCCTACATTTATCACGACTTCAAACACCTAAAATTAGAATCAGGTGCACCAGCTCAGGTGCAAATGATTAGAACATCGTTAGAGAGGATCTTGGAGGAACCTGTCTTATTTAAACCTCAGACATTTAGTTTGGTTTGCTTTTTGTTGTTGAAGTGTGCGGCATCACCATGCCTAGATCAAAAGAGCTCTTGAGGCCTTCAGAAAGAAGGTTATAGATGCCTACGAGTCTGGGAAGGGATTAAAAAAGATCTCCAAACAATTTAAAATCAATCATTCGACTGTCCGGAAGATCATCTACAAGTGGAGAAGATTCCGAACAACTGCCAACTTGTTCAAGCCAGGCCGCCCCAGCAAGTTCAGCCCGAGAGCAGACCGCAAGATGCTGAAAGAAGTCTCTAAGAACCCCAGAATGTCATCACAGGACCTACAGGTAGCCCTTGCCACTGTTGATGTCAAAGTGCACAAGTCTACCATTACAAAGAGGCTGCACAAATTTGATCTACATGGGAGGTGTGCCAGGAGGAAACCTTTGCTGTCCAGAAAGAACATCAGGGCAAGACTAAAGTTTGCCAATGAACACCTAGGCAAAGACCAGCACTTCTGGAACAATGTGCTCTGGACAGATGAGTCAAAGGTAGAGCTGTTTGGCCACAGTACCAGAAGACATGTTTGGTGAAAACCAAAGACAGCATTTGACCACAATAACCTGATACCAACTGTAAAGCATGGTGGTGGAAATATTATGGTTTGGGGCAGCTTTGCTGCACCAGGGCCTGGGCAGCTCACCATCATAGAATCCACTATGAATTCTTCATTCTACCAGAGGGTGCTTGAGGATAATGTGAGGCCATCTGTCGGAAAGTTGAAGCTCAACCGAAGGTGGACCTTGCAACATGACAATGACACTAAACATACCAGTAAATCCACCAAGGAATGGCTGAAAATAAAGACATGGAGGGTTCTGGAATGGCCAAGTCAAAGCCCGGATCTAAATCCCATCGAGATGTTGTGGTGGGATTTGAAACGAGCTGTGCATGCAAGAAACCCCGCAAACATTGCACAGCTGAAATAATTCTGCATGGAGGAGTGGGCAAAAATTTCTCCCAGTCGATATCAGAGACTGGTAGACAGTTATAAGAAACGGCTACTTGAGGTTGTTTTGCCAAAGGGGGCAATACCACCTCTTAGAGCCAGGGGTGTACTTACTTTTTCCACATGCGAAATTTGCATTTATGTTTATTTAAATTATACAATGTACTACAAAATGTAAATGTTTCATGATATATGTTATATTATATCACCTTTATCTATCAATATTGTTGAAATGAAGATCACATAGCTGTATGTTGAAATATGTTGAAAAAGTCAAAACTTTACATGGGGTGTACTTACTTTTTCACGAGACTGTAGGTAAATAAAAAACATCAAATAGTAATAGCAGTAGTGATGTTTGACAGTGAAAGGTAGTCTCTTAAAAAGATGGAGAGAAAAATTATCGTTAAGTAAATAACCGTAGAAAGATGTTGTGTTGGCATTACAAGAATAGGGCTGGAATGATGGCCTAGAGGTGTGTGCACTCACCTCTGAATTGTCTCGCCGGGGTTTGAATCCTGCCCAGCTATAAACTGTAATCCTGGTGTTCGCAGTCAGGGTGAGGCATCAATGTGTGTGGACGTAAAACTAGGAGTCCTGTCTGCCAGTATTAGTTGATGAACATTAAAGATCCCATGGGTGTCATTCACGAAGAGTTGGCGAGCTTTTGCCAGCACCCTGAACAAATTACAAATTCCTGCTCTAACCTATAGGAGGCACTGCATTAGTGGCACCAGGTATGCTCCCAGCAATAATGCGCTCCAGTGCAGGATGGAGACCACTCTCAACATGGTCCGTTCCTTTCTATTATCTGCAATGTCTGCAAATGTTGTCTACTTTCCCTGTCCATCTATTCCCTTGCTTGTTTTGTCCATATATGGCTCTACTGTCCCACTGTCAGTTGTTTTCCCTTTTACCTTTTGTTACCTTTCCTTCCATGAGCGTAGCATTCCTACAGCTTGTATTATGGTGGCGTAACCTGGCTTTACTACATATTTTAATCCAGACAATAAAGCATATAAAGGAGAACAAAAGTGGGGGGCACAGCAGTTCCCCCCCTTCCAAAAAAAAGAGGGAGGGAAGGGATGGAGAAGAAAGGCAGAGCGATAAAATGGAAATGAGGAAAATACAAATTTTTGAAAGAAGAAAGGCACTCAATTTTCATTGAAGGTGATGGTGCTTTGTTTGCAGCAAATGGTGACTTGGCTGCATCATTTTCTGGGGGAGTGGCTGTGCTGCTGATGTGGCCTCGTTTCCAGTGAGCTGGTACTCATTTTGTTGACCTCAGAAGGATGACAGGCTGAATCAATCCACCTGGTGTTCATTCAATGGCAAGACAGCGGCTCAAACACAGCACCATAAGATTTCAAGCCAGTCCCCTTAACTGGCAAACATCAGGATTTTTATTCAAGGTAAAGTAGTCTTTAAATACAATAGATTGGATGCCATTTTCATGGTGAAAATTGACCATTTTTTCGGGAGGAGGAAGCGCCCTTATCACAGGAAAACGCACTCTTTTTGGAGGAAAGGCACCATTTTAAGGCGTAACCCATAGGCCAAAGCCATCGAGAACAGTGTTTGTCTGTCTGTATGTATGTCCCTCACAAACCAACACCAATGAGAGCTGAGGATCTGGTCACATGACAGGGGTGATGGGAGTGATTACGTCTGTGATGTCATGACGTCTCAAAAGCC
>NC_136268.1:45298153-45348153 GCF_964187855.1 Myxine glutinosa
TAGGACATCCGCGTCGGGTCCCTCAACCGCCAGACCCAGTGTCGCAATCAGATCCATAGTTGGGTCGGAAGGGGGCGTGCAGCTGTCCGCTTGTAATACATAAGCAGCGTTAGCCAGTACACGCAAGGGGTTTATAGCACAAGTATCACAGTCATCACATACACCGTTACAGGCAGCAGCCAGTTCCCACATGGGATCCACACAAGTATCACAGTTGCCACAAAATTCAATGCAATTTTCTGGAGCGCCGGTCGCAACTGCCTTGTTGAAGGACCCGTTCAGGTCGACGGCCTCTGTGGTCAGAGCCATAGTTGTTGTCGGCGGCATCTTCACTTTCCATCCTGTAAAATACTTTCTCATACAGAGGAGGACTAGAGATTTCATTAGTGCCCCCCAAATTACTACCCCGATTATCACAGCCAGTGCGGTCAATAACCACTTCACTATGGTGCCCGTCCATCCCTGGAACCAGTCAGTGAGCCAGCTAAATTTATAAGAATTTTCGCGCGCGATCCGATCGATCGTCAGGGCGTGGCTAGTTTCCCTTAGTCTCACTTCTGCATCACCATTGTACGCATGTGAATTACCGTGTCCCATAGTATGTCATGAGCCGTAGCGGTGTCGTTTGCCACCTTTTCTAGGGCCAAAGCCAATTTATCTATCCGGAATCTATCCATGACTGTGCCCGCTCTTGGGAAGAAGAAACCAAACACCTTTTCCCCTAGGCTCCCGTGTAGTTTAGTGGTTCCATCTTCGTTCATGACTGACCTCTTATAACGCCTGTCCAAGGACTTTGGGTCTAGCTCATCCAGTATCTCAACGTCAGGAAGAACTGAACCCAGATAACATGTGCCCCCCCCAATTATTTGGTAAATAGGGGTAAGCCTTGTCACCGCATATAAACATTGTCCCATGGGGTGGGACCAGGTGGGTGGATAAGCACTGGAGTCCCTTTACCACCCCATTAATCCTACTAACCCCCCTAAAGAATGTTATAGCCGTTATGTTGTGGTTGTGTTTATCTTGCAGTACTATTCGTAATGTAATCCCCGAGCTCCCTTGTCCCAGCTTCCCGGGGAGAGTGTAGGCGCATTCTGATTCTCCCATACGCAAGTGGCCGGAACCCTGGAGGCAGACCCTCCCTTTCTGTGGTTTGACCCAGACGGGGGCAGGCCTCTCGGCCACATGGGCAATCATTGACGGGCGATAATTAAATTGTCGATTGCAACTCTTGCCGTTGTCAACCCCTTCTCTTTCCAGCGTGGTGACTAAACATGGGGAATCGATAGGTTGTGAGCAGAGGTCATTGAGGGACGAGGGTAGCACTATCATGTGTATTCCTGTGGTGCCTGCTTGGGGAAAGTGCATGCACGACCAGCGGTGTGTCCTATTTTGAATTGTTGCCACCTCCCTGGCCACTTTCCAATATGTGTTTTCCCCCCTCTTTGGGGCCTTATCCTGGGGTTGTGGCGTGAGTATGTATTCGATGCATGGTATGTAGTTCTTTTCGCCACCGGCCGCGCCAGGGGTCCAGACGCTGCACCGGACCTGCATAGTCATGCCTTTCTCTAGGCGCGTGCGTGTTTGTAGCTTAAAATCAGGGGTTCCCCATTTGTATCCTGGTTGGGCCAAGGTCTCAATGCTAGCTCGCCCGTCTTCCCGGAACTCTCGTTGCTTTTGTAGTATCATGCCAACGCGTCCAGGCCCTGCCGACAGTGCTAGCCAATTTATGTTCACCCAATTTGTGTGCAGGGCTTTCTGTTCGAAACATGGTAGTGATACTCTTTGTCCCCATGTTACGGTGAGGTGTCGGGTTTCGTTTTCGCATCTATTGGAATCGGAGTTTCCCCTAGCTGCTGTCGCTATCAATAGTATTGTACCTATGATTAGGCCCATCCTTACTGTGTTCTGGGGGTGTGGTGTCTGGTGCTTGTATGGCCAACTTACAGTGCGTGGCGTGGATCCACGAAGTCTTGCCCTCGCAAAAGACTGCCGTTGGTGTAGTCAGCAACACCTGGACTGGTCCCTTCCACCTTGGTTCCAAGGCGTTCTTGCAGGTGAAGTGCTCCACGAACACCTGGTCTTTTTCCTCTGGTGGAACACCTGATCCACAAGTCTCCTGGGAGCGCCTGGTCTACAGGTCTCCAATTTCCTAATCCACTTTTTTCCAAGTGGATCCAATTTTATTCAATATTCAATTTTTAAATTCAATCCCATTTAATCCAGTCCAATTCAAATTAAATTCCATCCTTCTCTCAGCATCCCATTACCTGTTTCCAACATCAATAAAAATAAAATTATAAAATTAATAAAAAATCAATCATCTCAACTCTCAAATCGAATCAAAAAATAAAAATAAACGAAAATTACTTCAGCGAGAGTTTCCACTAGAATTAACACAAACCAACCACCTTTAACCTCCATTAACACAAACAAACCACCATTAACCTCCATGAACCTCCCCCTATTATTTATTTATTTTCACGAATAAACAAATAATAGAAATAACCTGGTCTACTTCCAATTTCAATTCTGGTCAGTTCTGGTGTCTGGTCACACACAATGTTTTCCTCACCCACTGTGATTCGCTCAAAATAGATTCTCACTGTTATGTCTGAAATTCGTCTCATGAAAACCCATTCAAGAGTCCGGTGTGACAGACAGCCAAACACATAGACACGCCGAAGACCCCAGGGTACCCATCAAACTAGCTTGTCCCCAGATCCACAACACAGCGAAACATGTAAATTTACTAAAATAATCACTTACTCATAACTAGCTGGATAACTAGCATAACTAGCTCAACACCTGGAACTCATAACTAATACTTACTTAAAATAATGTAATATCCCAATCTTCACCCTTTATGCAAATCGAAGCACCCCGGACAACCACAACCAATATCAACCACTGTAGCCGCCTTCCCCTCCAGGCAGCCACACACAGCCACATACATCTCCATCCACGTCACACAAGACAACAGCCAACGAGTGTGTCCACCACACAGAAACCTTTGGCAATGCAACAACCGAACTCCCAGACAACCAACAACAAAACCCAATCCGCTCATCAAGCAGTTCCAACTTAATCCAGCTTCACATACCGATTTCCCCAAAAACTCGTGAAACTTCACCCCCATTTTGGAAAAACCCTGGACTAAACCCTGACACCCTAAATAACTTCAGACCCATCTCCAATCTACCCTTTCTGTCAAAAGTTTGGAACGTGCTGTGGCCACTCAACTCAAACATCACCACTCTGCCAATAACCTGTATGAAACATCCCAATCCGGATTCTGCTCCAGCCACAGTACTGAAACTGCTCTCCTCAAAATCACCAGCGACCTTTTCTCTCCTCTGATGCCGGCAACCTCAACATTTTCATCCTCCTCACCTCAACGCCTCCTTTGACATCATCAATCACACCATCCTCCTCACCCTGTTTAGACCAGCTTGCGCCTATTAAACCCAAATTAGTTCACTCCCAAGCTTCACATGGACCACCTACTACTCTCAAATTATCCACTCTGGCTCCGGAATCCCAAAAGCACTCTTCTCTACAATAAACAAACTAAACAAACTCTGCAACGTGAACAAACTCCTTAGCTCCCTGGATACCACCATCTTGCTCCACACACCTGTTGGTGCACACCTGTGCACTCACACCTGGTGCCACCTGCACCCTCCTTCCTTCCTGGACCATTCATCCAAAGCAAAATTGACAGCATCTACAACAGCTTAATCACCACAATTCACTCCCCCTTAAGGTGTCCCCCAAGGTTCAGTTCTTGGCCCCCTCCTCTTCGTCCTGTACCTATCCCCCCTTGGTCACTTAATCCGTCATGCACCATAGCCAATGCACCATGGTCTCCAATTCCACTGCTTCACCGATGACATCCAGCTTTTTCATCTCCACCAAATCGTGCTCCACCACCACCCACTCTATCCTGACAAACTGCCTAACTGAAATAAAATTCTAGCTTCAGATCAGCTTCCTCGAACTTAACTACGCTAAATCTGAATTAATCTTCATTCCCCCCAACATCGATGGTTTCCCAGTATCCACATCCGGAATCTTGGCATCATCATTGACCAAAACCCTCTCCTTTGAAAAATACACTAAACAGATCATAAAGACCTTAAACCTTAATCATAAAAACTGAAAAATGCTTCGCCATGGAATAGTCCACCACTCATATAAATAATCATAAGAGTTCTGCGAAACATCTCCATCTTTAAAACTTAGCCAACCAAATTTAAACCACATGTTTTCCCCCCAAAAAACAAGTCACATTCTTTGTATATTGCCAACATTGTTCATCGTTTAAGTATCATCCAGACCTAAATTTTTATAAACCATCAACTTGTAGATGCATTTATTTATATCCCATTAACCCAAGAACTCTCAATTACTTGGTTATATTTTAGTAATGTCATATATCCATATTTCTTTTCCAAATTGTTCCTGATATACACATTAATCCCATCTGTCTTCGTTTCCAGATGAACTCAAATCAGGAAATCAACACAAATCCTTATTACCTCCAATCAATTCAAAATTAAATCAACAAGTCAAAACCAGATCGGATCAGCGATCAGAAATCACTTTTCCAATCAACACATTCCAAGCAACAATTCATTCAAAGACCAAGCTTAAAAACACAACTCTCATCTTACTGTGACAAGTAAGCAACCAACCTACTTCACACTAAAACAAATAACTTTTCATCACCCCTTCCTTGATGGAAAAACTTGATGATTACACAAAGTTCCCGTTTACATTTTGTGACTCACAGCTCCTGCCTCCATGGAACAATGACGCCTGAGCACTCAATTAGCCCTCCCAGTACCAAAGACTTACAATCAGACCGACAGACAGACAAATAACAGAGGCATGTCGCCAGCCCCAGCACAGGACATCCCCTTTCCGGGCAGGCATAATATAATCCACAGCATCGAAATGCCAATTTCTATCCGGGGCCTCGCAAAGCCAGAATCCATGCATGCGTGCTCCATCATGCAACCCGATCTGTACTCGGTGCGCCCGGCGCCCCCTATACTCAGTGAGTTATAATAACCACAATATCTCTGGCACCCAGCTCGTGATACCACAATTTAATCCACGTTACTTGCATCTCTTCATCCTCACAAATGTCCTCCTCTTGACATGACTTAAATTAAATTCCAGCGTACTGTACTCTCTGTCCACTAATTATGTACATGATTTTGGTTTTACCCACAATATAATGTCCCGATATTCTCCAGATTTAGGTTCTATATCCTGTCGTTAAAGCAACACCCTGTAGACTGACTCCGCCTGTCGTTCTTCCAAGGTTAGTGAATTACCTCTGACCTTTCCCTTGCATATCTCGAACAAAGGTCAACTAAACTTTAAAAGGTCAAACTTCGAATTGGGGTAACCAGCGCTTTATTATCCCACAAGTAATGCAAGTCCGGCGACAATGGACAAATGACCCTTATTGAGGCTCTACATCGCAAAATGCTAGCTTCTACGAATCCAACAACCGTCACAATCCGTCCAAGGACCTTCCGTACGAGGCGTGCTTCACAATGCCCATCGCACATCCTTCCTCGTTCGCACAACGCTTCATCAACGCACCTCCTCGCGCCCACACCTTGGCACAAGCCACACCACATACCGACAGTTGAAACCTCGACCTTCCTCTTTCCTCGGATCAGCGTTCTGTTGAAAACGTGACATTTCTGCTCAAATTATTGAATTTCCAAAATACTCTCCCTGCAGCGCCCGTGAGGCAGCTTGTCCCACATTATCTGCCTCCAGACCCATATGCGTTTTAATAACTTAACCTTATCAGCATCGTTCGCCAGCATACCCTTTGTCCGGCGCATCGATCATCCCAAATGCTTCGATGCATCTTCCAGCCGCCACTCCGCACTGTACCTTACTGTATGAACAAGACTTCCTGTTGGAATTTGGCTCCGGAAATTAATTACTCTGTCTTGAAATCGTTTAATTTAACCATCCTAAATAAATCCATCCATCTATCCATCTTATAAATCCATCTTAAATAACGTATTCGTCCTGTGACATTGCCTGGCATATATGTCGCAGCCGGCCACTATTCCGACATGGCTCATGACTCATGTCTAATTCTGACAAGAAGATGAAGGATGAAGGACACATATTGAGTGCGGAAGTCCGGAACACATAATGAGTCCGGAACACATATTGATTCGAATTCTGCATTTAGCGAAAAAAACAGCCCATCCTGCAACCATCTCCAATAAACCGCTTCATATCAACAGTAGATCGACAAGGGCACTCCGGGTGCTTTCCTGACCCGATTTATATCAATTCGCTTCCCAAACAACTCCCAAACAGATGAAAATCCGGACTCAGTTCAGGACCTCGCCTGTTCTCTCGGATAGACGTTAAAATGGACATTCCCGGCCTGAATTTCCCCCAAGTCGAGCAGATCGCTTACAAAGTTTCACACCGAAACCCTCTGCTTTGCACATGACACACAGACAAACACATTGGCCAGACACACACGTCAATTAACATCCCAATATACATTCATTCCTCATTCATGTTACATCTCTCATTCAAGGAAAAGGATTTTTTGGGACGGGTTTGGACGGGGGGTGGGTTGAGGTGGAAAGGGGAGGCAGGGCGGGGGGTGTTGGGGTGTTGCCTAGAGCCCCGGGACTGAGCTCAGGTCTTGGGGGGGTGGGGGGTGTTGCCTAGAGCCCCGGGACTGAGCTCAGGTCTTGGGGGGGGTGGGGGGTCTTGGTCTGGTATCTGGTCCAGCGGCATCACTCGCTGTTTTACTTGTTTAACTACCTCCTTAATTGTTTTGTCCTGAACTTTGCTTCCTGAACTTGCTTCCTTTGGCTCTGAAGCTTCAAATTCCTACAATGCAGCTCCTGCTTCAATTTTCAATATTTCAAAACCTAACCTGTCCTTCTCAACCTGTGGCCACCTGGCCCATTTCCTGTGAGCTTATTTATTTTCTCTTGTCCACCAGATCCTGGCCTGCTTTATCTGGACCTCTTGTCTAGAACTTAGTCTAGAACTTCCTGGCTTGACCTCGTAGTTGTCACTACCTTCTTGTCAAACCTACCTGGTACCTACGCATTTCACCCTTCCTGGCCATGTCCCTTTGGCCGTCTATGTTCCTATGGCTTTCTATCTAAGTTTAGCCACAGCCCTTCGTTCCCTGGCATGCAATGGCATACCCCATCTTGTCTCTGGGCTGTTCCTTCCTGGAAAAATCTTGGCCACCTGGTTTCAACCTATATGGCTGTCCGACCTCATTTTCCCCTCCTGGTGCTAACTGTAACTTTAAGCTTACTGTTAAGTCCTTACTGGTTTATCCTTACTTGTTTATCCTGGCTTTAACAAAGCTACGCCATTCTGAGGCCTAAATGAGCCTCTACTTACAATTTCTGTTCGAGTGCAGACAGCGGGGAAGACAAGGAGACTGAACCCGCGCGAGGGAGGAAGGTACGAATTTGGAATAATAGCCCTCTGATATAAAACAACTCCCACCTTTACTCAAATCAACGTGCCGGCGCCGGCCTCAGGTCAGCCTTCCTCCTGTCCCTCGGGCTCCGTTTCCCGTCCTCCGCGTCTGTTGACACCCCACTCCTGGTACCATCTGTGAAGAATCAGCTCTTCGTTTGCAAAAGAAGTCCACAAATAGCCTGAAAAATGGCGCAGCTTTATTAATAAACCAACTTATACGGATCCGGAGGAGACCGACGTCTACAGCAATCTACAGCAAGAACATGCCACGTCAAGCCTTCCTGAAAACACATTGATTCCCAGTCCATTTATATAGGGACACGTTTTATCAGGAAATCTCCGAGGGAACAAACAACACTGGGAGAGGTTCCTCCCACCGTTATCATTCGGGGGAGTCAGCCTTTCCTTTATCATTTGGACCAATTGTTTTCTGGGCTCCGAGAAAACAGAACTGTAACTCACAAAGAGAAGAGTGTATGCTTAGCCAAACAAACCCATATATTTTATGGGTTTGTGTACATGAGTAATCCAAAAGCATGTTTATACAGAGTCATGCGTTGCTGAGATTAAAACAAAATATATATGGTTAACGATCATGTCATTCTATTACGCAAAAACAAGCGCATGTGGGCGTGGTTTTACGACCAGCCTCGAAAAGCACACGTATACAATTTGTTCAGCCTGACCTTATTTTAAGCTTTTCCTCATCCAAAACTAAAACGAAGCAAAAACCCTTTATTTACTTTATGAAATAGCATTTTTAGACATCATATAAATCATAACACATTAGCACCCAACGTCTATAACTGAACTTTAGGCAATAACAAATCTACTACTTGACATATATATATTGTTACTGATCGCGGTTAGGATGTTATAGACCGAGCGGTGGTTTAAAACCGCGACCTAACAAAACTCACCCGATTCCACCCGAACGTTGGTTGTATCGCACCCTAGCTGCTCAATGAGGGAAAAGACAAAAGCGACGCAATGCAAGAGGAAAACGGAGACAAAAAAAAAGGTTTGAAATACTACTACATTTATTCCTACTATTTACACACAAGCAAAAAGAAAGATGTCACGTTTATTTACAAGCACAAGACGCAGGTGACACAGTGCAAATTTAGCTTACCTACAGACTTAACTTATATCCCAGGACAGAACAAACAGAACGCTGACTCACGCGGGGAATGCCAGGGATGGCAGAAGGTGGATGGCTGGAGGGAGAGGAAAGGTCCAAGGGGGGTCCCGCAGCACAACCGGCGCGTTCAGCAGCCGCTGTTCCGTTTCGGCCCTGCTCCGAACCGCCGTTCAGGCCCCCTTTGGCGGTTGGGTGGCGCTGCTGCGGCCGCCTGCACTTGCCTTGCCAGGCCTTGTCTCACTCGTCACCACCGACTCCTCACCACCGCAACCAACTGACCACCGACTCCTTTCTCTGGCAACCGACTGTCACCAACTCCTTGCAACCAACTCCTCCTCTCTTTCTCTCAACCGACCCAGACCAACCCAGAGTGCATCTCTCTTTCTTCTTCTCCTGCTCCACTTCCGGTTGCGCCCTTTTATAGCGCCCCCAGCGATCACGCCCCCGGCGCTTTGGACACGCCCATCGGGGCGCTCACCTCGGCCCTGGCTGGTCGCACGACCCTCGGGCTCCGCCCCGGACGACGATGGGCGGGCGCGCCCCTCCCCTCCTCTGACGAGGTGGAGACACGCGTTTCTTCCCTGACTCGAGCCTCGTGGTCAATGGCGGTTATTGGAGGGGAGGTGATTGGGAATCGAGGGCTCAGCAATCACGAAAGGGGGATGTGAAGGAAATGGGGATTTTTGGGGATGGGAATGAAAGGGGGATCTATTCTCTTTCACTGGTGCAATGGAGTACTTCAATTAATGGGAGACACAGCCTTATCCTAAAACACAGAATAAGATATAACTGTCAAAAGAAAAGATATATCGTGTCCTGCATGTATGTTTTTATGGACTAACTACGGGAACGCCCTTTGACCTTTATACAACCACAACGGAGGGAGGAGGGGTGATATTTTACAACATTTTACCACCACAACAAAATAAAAAAAAACATTCTCATATTCACAACACTGCACCCTCCTCCCCTTAGGCACGTCCCGGGCCTATTACTTTTACCTTAGTGTGGCATGTAGGTGTAGTTCCCTCTACTTTTAACCTGACCCTGAGTGCGACTGGTTTTTAAAACATAAATAAATGTGTCCCGCTGCTCCATTGCACCCTGCCTAACAGACTTACGCCCACAGTTAACCGAATTGCGGAATGGTCTTCAAACTATACACTGACGGTGGGGAGCATTATTTACACTGACGCTAATTTTATTTACAAAACTAACCCAGGACCTGTAATTGTTCTTTCTGGGGGGAGGACAGTCTGCTCTGCATCAATGCACCATTAAAGCACCCAAAAACGCACCAATACACACCCAAGCACCAATCGGTGCAGTCCCCATTGTTCAATGAATAAAATAAAACCAACAAACCCAACCCTGCAGGTGTCTCTTGCTCTTCGGCTCCCTCTGCTGGTTATCATTATTTCTTCCAGTTGTTGTCATTTTCATTTGCTTTGCTTACTGGCGGCCTATTTGCAATAAAGCTTGCCCAAACGTGTCCATTTTATTTATCTTTATTTATGGCCCACAGGGCCGACTACGTGTGGTTCACCTGTGGGGCATCGGTGCCCTGTGGCCAAGGTCCGCCAGCAAGATTTCGGGCCCTCATGGCCGGTTCCAGCAGAGGGGCCATGCCCCAATCCATGGGGTCCATAAGTGGTGCTCGGCCACTGACATGTGGTCCATAATGTGGTGCATCGATGCAGACAGCTGGTTCTGGGAATTTCGGGCGCACAATGGCCGACCCACGCACGCTCCCCTCGGCGCCCAACGGCGCTCAGGTCCTCATGTGGGAGACAAAAGGGGGGACAAGACAGATGAGCGAGGGGTAAGGTCTCAAGGGTACACATCAAAAAGGCAATGCAAGGCGAAATGCGTACGGAGGGCGAAGTGAGAAAGCTCGTCCCTACCGTACGTCACCCCCCTGTTACCTAGCCCACCCTTGCCCTTACCCCATATGTACAAAACCTACACATTACCAATTCGTCACTACTGTCACGTCTTCCCCATATTTCCCCTATACCAAATTCGTCTCCACAATCCCTCTACTTCAAAATTTGCCATCATCAAGTCATCATCAATCCTCATAAGGAGGCAGAGATGGAACATCAAAGCACAATGTCACACCCACGTCATGATGCGTCTCACAATCCAAACATTTGCATCATAAAAATAATTAAACCATGGCATGGTGTGGAGTATCTGTCACCTCAGGTGAGTGGATGCAGATGGTGCGAGGAGACTTCATCCTAACTACTTTTTAAATGACTTTAACACACTTTACACTACCCGGGGTCTTTCCCCTGCCAATCCATTGGCCACTTACACTATGGGTTCTAACAACCAATCCCCATTGACCAAACTGTGGTGCTTCTCAATTTGGGGTCTCACTCCCCCGATTCATCTCCCGGTGCCCTCGCACAATTTCTGGGCCGCGACGTGTAGCTCTCCCAACAGGTCTACCCACCTGCACACCTCCACCACTGTAGTTGCCACCCGAGCTTACCTAGCTCCTCACCCTAACCTATCTAACTGGGGGCAGCCCCTCTCCTGGCTCTGTCACCCCATGGTGCCCTCTGGCACTGGGCTACCCGGGTCCGTCCTCCGGATCCTCGGGCCCCATCCACAACAACTACTACCGGCTCCCAGAGCCCACCTGCGGCCTCACCTGGCCGACATCCTTACAGTGGTGGAGTGCCCAAACCAACTACACACACTAACAGGCTACACGCCCAGCCATTTCCACAACACTAATGCACCCATCCAAACATCATTCTTCCAACCGCACCACAGATGCCAATATCCAACCACAATTTACCTGTACCCTCTACCTAACACTTACACTACCCGCCCCGGGTATCCATGATGGGGGTCCACTCTTCCCCCATTCACACCTTCGCACCATCCACTCCACTCCACAATTTCCACCATTCTCACTCCACTACCATCCATTCCAATACTCCATTTATTCCACACTACCATTTATTCCACACACCTGTCCTCCATTCACCTGTCGTTGCACACCTGTGCAATCATACCTGGTGCCACCTGCACCCTCCTCCTCTTCCTGGACCAGTTGGTCAACACAACTCACATCACCATCACTCACTCATACACTGCTCCACACACCTGTTCAGTTGCACACCTGTGCAATCACACCTGTTCAATCCTCACACACACGGCATCATCTCAGCTGACTACTCCCCTCTGAAACTTGCGCTTCCCAGTCGTCCCTTTAAACTATTGCGCTCCCACGTCATTATAATCCACACTAATCTACCTGCGTCCCCACTACAGGAATCAGTCACTAACTAAACTTAACGTTACCTAATGTCAATCTCTTCTAGATCCCTACAATATAACCTAACCCACCCGGGCTAGTTTTCACTGCCATACACCCCATAATCTAGTGCTCCTTTGCCCCCACGTCTGTGAGGGATGGTGGATTTGCCATCCCACCACATCGGGGGTCTCTCACTATCAATTTTGCTCGTCCAAATCCACAATTCAAAAATTTTCCATTTACTGCCAATTCTATTCACTTTTCTAAATTTCGTTTCAAATCACTACCATCATCATCCGTCTACTTATTAGGTCCTCTCGGTGCGCCAATTCACATCTACAGCCCGGCTTCGTACAGCCGAGCAATGAACGCGGGTCGTTTTGTGCCAGCGGCTGGATACGTCTCGCCGCACTCGGGGCAGGGACGGGGGCTTACCCGGGCCGAGATCCCACGCACCACCTCGGCGTGGAGCCATCCAATGTCCCGATCTCGACCTGCGGCACGTCTCAATAGAAAGTGGTCGCCATGACGACCCTTCCTATCGGGCTGCCCGCTCCGCCTAGTGGAGCACGGACGCGGCCGTTCCAAGCGAGGCCCAGCGTGGCTCGCGCACGGCGGTCCTTTCGAACCCGCCGTGGTTCGGATCCCCGCTGGTTCTCGCGGCACGCGAAGCCCGGCACGCACCGAGGGCCCGAGTCGGCTATAAGTCGTTCTAACCTTTAACCCGGTTATCGTCGACGCCTCACCTGCAGGCTTACATGCATACGCTACCCCTTTCGTGCTCATACATGCAGCCGTTCCCATTCTCCTCGTACCTTTCCTTACGCACCTCGGTACACTCACTCCGCTCACCGACTTGGTCACACACCTGACCACCGAACACCTTGGCACACATTCGTCGCTCGCACACCTCACCAACACACCTCTTCGCGCCCCTTTCTCGGTCACCTCCTCTGTGACAATCACAGGTGTGCTCTCACTCGCACACCCAACCACGTGCCTCACTACCAACTCAAATGTGCCTTCCCACACACGCTCTACCATTCCAGGTGTGCATCCTTGCTCACCTGTCACAACCAACTCACGCTCCGTTTCACTCTCACTACTCTCACCTCCACTCTTGAAAGCGCACTAACCCTTACTCTCGACGGCACACTCTTTGCTCATGCACCCGTCCGTTACACACCTTTCTCGCGCATCCTCTCGCGCACACTTTTTCGTTACTTCCTCCGTAACACTCACCACACCGCGCTTCCCTGTGCTCCCTCGCACACGCGCTACGACCGGCTCACTCCTGACGGCACACTCACTCCTCGGCGTGCACTTTTTCCTCACACACCCCATGGTCGGACATTCTCGCACAGCTCTTTTTTCGCACACCAGACCTGTCGCACACCTCACCAACGGCCTCTCACGAACACCCGGATCCAAACCAATCCCCAAGCCGACTGAAGCTTTCCTCACATCATATACATTGCCACTCACCTCCGTACCTTGTCTCCGCACCTCCTCTGCCACCTGCAAACTTTTTATTTGGTTAGTGAGCATCTCATCATGATTTGAACACAGACCTTGTACATATTCCATTACCTCCTCCTGGATTTCTCTCTTAGTTTCTGTCCGTCCCTTCTTAATTTCACTCACCTCTTCTCCCACTTCCTCTAGTTTTTGTTTAACCTCTTTTATTTCTCGGTGCGTCCCCTCAAGTTCGTCCTCTAAGGCTACCGTGACCGTCTCTATGTGCATCCTCACCTGCCGGTCCTTTGTCTCCATTATCTCCGTCACCTCCTCCACCCTCATTGTCAGTTCCTCCCGTACCATCTGACATTGCCTCTGTGTCGCTATCAAGTCATTTTTAATTTCTTTTTGTGTCGCCTTTAACCCTCCTAGTACCGCAGTGTTCTTTTGAACCTGCTCCACTAACTTAGTTTGTCCCTCTGTCAGCTGCTCCACCTCCTCCGTCAGATCTTCTATTCCCCCTTGTAACTTAGCCGTATTATTCCTCACTTCTTTCTCTATACGCTTTTCGCCTCGCTTTACCTCCTCGCGTAGCCCCGAGACCTCCTCACTCACCCCTCGTCGTATTTCCTCCATCTGGTTCCCCATCTGTTCGATTTCCCGGGCGGATTGTTCCCCTATTTCCCGCAATTTGTCCTCCATCCTATTTTCTAACCCCATTAACCCATTTTTCACCCCCTCTAACTGATTCTCCTGGGCAGCCATTCTATTTTCCACCCCCGTTAACCCATGTTTCACCCCTTCTATCCCATTGTCTAACCCCTCAAATTTCTTGTCTAACTCCTTAAAATTATTGTCTAACCCCTTAAAATTATTGTCTAACCCCTCAACGGTACCCCTCGCTTCGTCCCTCATTACCCCCATTTGGTTTCCCATTACCCCCATTTCGTTTCCCATTACCCCCAATTGCTTATTCTGAGCCTCCATCCGGTTCCCCATTTGATCCATTTTTGCATTCAGTTGGGTCAAGAATAATCTGAGGTCAAACCCGGTTTGCCCAGCGTCCCCAGCCGCCACCGCGGGCTCGCCCTCCGCGGCGCCGCTATTTTGGGACCCTTCAACCACGTGCGCGAGCGCGCCATTTTGCGCGCCTGATATTCCCGCAACCACATTGCCATTTTCCTCCTCCCTTTCTTCCCCGAAGTCCTGGGTTACTTCTAACCCCTCTATCTCTCCCACCGGCATCCCGTCGCCTTGGACAGCCATGGCGCGATTTCAAAATTCGGGCTTTTCCTTTAAAACAAAACAAATTTCGGTATTTTATAATTTTGAGCGCGTGAAGCGCGCTCCGGGTCGATCTCACTCCCCGACACCAATTGTTACTCTAATAGTACAATTGGTGTTCCAAAATTTGGGCCTAACAAATTTAGTCCCAGGTCCGAATTCCACTCCTCGACACCAATTGTTACTGATCGCGGTTAGGATGTTATAGACCGAGCGGTGGTTTAAAACCGCGACCTAACAAAACTCACCCGATTCCACCCGAACGTTGGTTGTATCGCACCCTAGCTGCTCAATGAGGGAAAAGCCAAAAGCGACGCAATGCAAGAGGAAAACGGAGACAAAAAAAAAGGTTTGAAATACTACTACATTTATTCCTACTATTTACACACAAGCAAAAAGACAGATGTCACGTTTATTTACAAGCACAAGACGCAGGTGACACAGTGCAAATTTAGCTTACCTACAGACTTAACTTATATCCCAGGACAGAACAAACAGAACGCTGACTCACGCGGGGAATGCCAGGGATGGCAGAAGGTGGATGGCTGGAGGGAGAGGAAAGGTCCAAGGGGGGTCCCGCAGCACAACCGGCGCGTTCAGCAGCCGCCGTTCCGTTTCGGCCCTGCTCCGAACCGCCGTTCAGGCCCCCTTTGGCGGTTGGGTGGCGCTGCTGCGGCCGCCTGCACTTGCCTTGCCAGGCCTTGTCTCACTCGTCACCACCGACTCCTCACCACCGCAACCAACTGACCACCGACTCCTTTCTCTGGCAACCGACTGTCACCAACTCCTTGCAACCAACTCCTCCTCTCTTTCTCTCAACCGACCCAGACCAACCCAGAGTGCATCTCTCTTTCTTCTTCTCCTGCTCCACTTCCGGTTGCGCCCTTTTATAGCGCCCCCAGCGATCACGCCCCCGGCGCTTTGGACACGCCCATCGGGGCGCTCACCTCGGCCCTGGCTGGTCGCACGACCCTCGGGCTCCGCCCCGGACGACGACGGGCGGGCGCGCCCCTCCCCTCCTCTGACGAGGTGGAGACACGCCTTTCTTCCCTGACTCGAGCCTCGTGGTCAATGGCGGTTATTGGAGGGGAGGTGATTGGGAATCGAGGGCTCAGCAATCACGAAAGGGGGATGTGAAGGAAATGGGGATTTTTGGGGATGGGAATGAAAGGGGGATCTATTCTCTTTCACTGGTGCAATGGAGTACTTCAATTAATGGGAGACACAGCCTTATCCTAAAACACAGAATAAGATATAACTGTCAAAAGAAAAGATATATCGTGTCCTGCATGTATGTTTTTATGGACTAACTACGGGAACGCCCTTTGACCTTTATACAACCACAACGGAGGGAGGAGGGGTGATATTTTACAACATTTTACCACCACAACAAAATTAAAAAAAACATTCTCATATTCACAACAATATATATATATATCTATATATCTATATATATCTATATATCTATATATATATATATATATATATATATATATATATATATATATATATATATATATACAGTGCATTCAGAAAGTATTCAGACCCCTTCACTTTTATCACACTTTGTTATGTTGCAGCCTGATGCTGAAATCGTTTAAATTCATTTTTCCCTCATCAATCTACACTCAATACCCCATAATGACAAAGAGAAAACAGTATTTTGAAAAGTTTTGCAAATTTATTAAAAAGAAAAAACTGAAATATCACATTGACATAAGTATTCAGACCCTTTGCTATGACACTTTAAATTTAGCTCAGGTGCCTCCCCGATCATCTTGATCATCTCTGAGATGTTTCTACACCTTGATTGGAGTCCACCTGTGGTAAATTCAATTGATTGGACATGATTTGGAAAGGCACACACCCGTCTATATAAAGTCTTTCCTGGATGTGTGGTCGCCCAATGGTTTGATGAGCATGACACTGATGTTATCCATATGTCATGGCCTTCTCAGTCACCAGGTATTAATCCAATTGAGCATTTATGGGATATTCTGGAACAACTCTTGAGGCAGCGTTTTCCACCTCCATCAAACAGGTGTGAGATGATTGACTTACTTTCTCATGGATGAATGGTGCCACATCCCTCCAGCAGGATTCCAGATGCTAGGTCTCTATGCCATGGCGCATGCAGACCTTAATGTGTATACTGTGTATATATATATATATATATATATATATATATATATATATATATATATATATATATATATATATATATATATATATATATATATATATATATATATATATATATATATGAATGAATGATCGTTTTAAGGCCATTTTCCCCGCTAGAGCGGGGGTTAGCCTTGCGGGCCCCATGACAATCATGATTCCCTGTTTGAGGCAATGTGTTTAGGGCCGGATGCCCTTCCTGACGCCAACCCTTGGTCACGCTCTTACGATGCGCAGGGATACGGTGTACCTATTCTAAATCGGGGTACACACCGTGATCATTCATCCCAGCAAGCTGGTACTCAATTTGTCGACCTTGGAAGGATGACAGGCTGATTCAACCCCCCTGGCGTTAATTCAGCGATCGACCGGGATTCGAACCCAGGATCCTAGGGTCCCAAGCCGGCACCCTACATTCGCACTGGCTGGGGGTGGGGGTATGTACGCATCCAGGTGTAGTTGCTGCATGTGGATGTGTATGTGCCCCTGCTGGCACACCTTAGCTGACCGTATCGAGGTTGAAGGGCCGAAACGGGATGATGCTGAGGACCTCGACTGAGGACCTGGTCAGTGCGGCACACTTGTGACCAGGTGTGTTTTGAACTTATGTATATGTATATATAAAAAATATATATACTACTTCGATTTAGTTGTTTCACACTTTCACTGGGGTTGAGTTGTCTTTCAATATCATCCTTCAATTACTTGTTGAGGGTAATAAACAATACTTTTTAAAAAATAAAACATATTGACTTTCTAAAATCCCCTGTATCAAGGTGTTCGGAATCTGCAAGTTAATTTCGTCTTATCTTGAATTTTCGCTTGGATGTTGCTTTGGCGTTTAGATTTTCAGGGAACCCATTTCCTCGAGATTTGAAATGACTCATTGCGGTATTTAAAGGGCAAGTGGATTTGCAAAATTTCAGCAATTCATTAATTTTGCTTTGTCTTAAAATGGTGTTCGCAATGCATTGGCATGGTGCTATAACATGTTATAGCAGGCTTTTAATTTCTAGAATAACATTTTAGTTCATTGTTTGTGTGTTTATCAAGTAGCACGTTGTTATTGCACAGGGAGAACAATCTAGTGGCTCTAAACATATGTACACTCACCTTTAAGCTGTCTAGCCTGGATTTTTATTTATTTATTTTGTATACAAGATCGAGGCTCGTGTAAGAGCTAACATATTAAACACAAAAACATATAATAAAGGGAGCAGGGTACAAGACGGGGAGAGAGAGGGAAGTACACAAGCACAACAACGGTAGAGAACAAGGACATCGGGAGAACTGTGGGAGGGTAAGGGCTGAGCGGTGTGGGGGAGGAGAAAGGGGTACACTGCATAAAACAAATTGACACTAATAGGAATTTCACGAATGGAGTCGGAGATTGAAAGAGGTGGATTTGGGGTGAATTAACGGGGCTAGAAAAGATCTAGTTTTTGGAAGGGGGAAGATAAGAGATGTTGGTGAACAGCTGTTTTGAAGACCTGGAGGGAGGAGTGGGATTTTGTTCCCCTGGAGGTAGGAATGCGAGTGGGAATAGAGTATGGGAGTTTGTTCCAGAAGCGGGAGAAAAGAGGAATGAAAGAGTGAAGGTGAGCAGAGAGTCTTGATTTTCGCAGTTTCACCAAAGAGGATTGCTGGCAGATCTTGTGCGACCTGCAGGAATATTTGGGGGACAGAGCACAGACAGAGCTGGGGGGGGGGGGGGGAGGGCTAGGCCATAGAGGAGTCGGTAGAAGACAGAAGGACCACCAACCTGCCTGCGGTGAGAGAGAGAGAGAGAGAGGCCCTCAGATTCGGCTTTATCGCGGGAGATTCAAATGATTCTGACAGCTTTGGTTTCAACCGCGTGAAGCCGAGCTAGGTGTGAGGCAGGAGCACCGGCCCAGAGGGGAGAGTAGTATTCCATCTAGCTGCAGATGGAAGCTTTGTACGTGGTGAGGATCTCAGGTGTGCCAGGGAAGGACCTCGCACGGCAGAGGATGCCCAGTCGGCGACTGGCTTAGGAGGCCAGATTGGAAATGTGGTTTTCCCAGGAAAGATCATAGCAGATAGTGAGACCCAAAAGCTTGAGCGACAGAACTTCTTGGAGAGGATTGATCAGAAAGTAGATGGGAGGGTTTTCCAGACGGTCTATCGGAGAGACATCGTAAGAGTGTGGATTGTAATCTCGGCCCACCCTACACAGTTGTGTTTCACAGATGAGGAGAGGCATCAATGTTTGCCTCATGAATGAAGGCACATGGCGTTAGCACAAGGAATATGGAGCATTATAACTAGCCTGGTGTTGGCTTAGCGGTTAGGGTGCCGGCTTGGGATCCTGGGTTCGAATCCTGGTCGATCGCTAAATTAACACCAGGGGGGTTGACTCAGCCTGTCATCCCTCCGAGGTCGGCAAATTGAGTACCAGCTTGCTGGGATGAATGATCCCGGTGTGTACCCTGATTTAGAATAGGTACACCGTATCCCTACGCATCGTAAGAGCGTGACCAAGGGTTGGCGCCAGGAAGGGCATCCGGCCATAAAAACATTGCCTCAAACAGGGAACCATGATTGTCATGGGGCCCGCAAGGCTAACCCCCGCTCTAGCGGGGAAAATGGCCTTAAAACGATCATTCATTCATAATTAGCTCTATCTTGAAATAATCACATTGATACTACCTCGGTATATAGTGTTTGTGCAGTGTCACATGAGTGTTATTACAATGTTTGGACAGTGCTAAGCTCGATGTTATCCTGGTGAGATAGCTTGCTGTTAGCCTCATGGTGTTACATAGGAACCAGAAGTGGTACACTGTGTGAACCACCTTTAGAGGCCATTTTTCCCCGCAGAGCAGGGGTTGGCCGATCAGATTTAATACAATGTTCGGAAAGCATTAGCATGAAGGTGTCACAATCCATACAGCATGCAGTGCCCATAGTGTCAAATTGTGTACATATGGAGTGGAACATGTGACATATCTCATTTGTAAATAACATTCATGAACACCCATGACAATACCCAATTTTACCTCCACCACTGAAGGCGGATGGAGGTTATGTTTTCACTCCCGTTTGTGAACAGGACATCTCAAAATGTTGTGGACGGATTCGCACGAAGTTTGATGAAGAGGTTGGTTGTGTTACAAGGAAGAATAGATTCGGTTTCGGTGAAGATTTGAATCCTGATCTGGATCAGAGATTTTTTTTATTTTGAAGTCATTCTTCACCATTGAGTCATTCGGCCAAAAAAACATATCCATGGTGTTCCAAAAAGACGTGGACAACTTGGTTGGCAATGCATTTAGAACCACAGATGATACAACGATATCCTTTCTTTTTTATGATACAGAAACTCATAAGGTTTTCCATATTTTGAGGTGTGGTGGTTTAATATAAAAGAAAATGGTGACTCCACAGGAGAAAGCTCAGTTCGTCGAATGGTTCATCGAGATGAGATCCGACACACAAGTTCAGTGTAAATTCCGTACAAGGTATGGAAAGAATCCGCCATCGAGAACTATTATCAGAGAGTGGTACAGGAGGTTTAAGAAGACTGGAAGTTGTCAGAAACAGAAAAGTACCGGTCGACCAAGCACAAGTACAGCAGATGTTGAACGAATGCGTGAATCATTTCAACAAAGTCTCAGATAATCAAACCGAGACACATTCAGAGAACTGGGACTACCAACCACCACTGCACACAGGATTTTGCATAAAAGGCTGAAGATTTATACCTATAAGGTGTAGATGATTCTGCAGGAACTCAAACCAAATGATGGACCCAAATGCAAGGCATTTGCCATGGAAATGCTCAGTTGCATCGAGGATGATGAAGATTACCTGAAAAAGGTCATGTTCACAGACGAAGCTTGCTTTCATGTATCGGGAAAGGTCAACTGGTACAATGTAAGGATCTAGGGCTCTGAAAACCCCCACGTGGTCATTGAACACGTATGCAATAGTCCAAAGGTCAAGTGTGGTGTGGCCTTCTCCATGACCCCTTGGTGGGTGTTTTTCTTTGCGGAGGATACAGTGACCTCAACAATTTAAATGAACGTGTTGGAAGGATTCGCCTTCCCACAGATTGAAGACCTGCAACCTGATATCATTTTCAACAGGATGATGCTCCTCCTCATTGGGCCTTTGACGTCCGAGCCGTCCTGAACGAAAACCTTCCAGGTCCCTGGATTGGCCGAGACAGACCAACCGCCTGTCCCCCACCATCACCAGACATAAAACACCTTTATATTTTTCTGTAGGGGTTTGTCAAAGACGTTGTCTACAACACCAATGTGGCAAACTTGCAGGATCTTCGTTCTCGGATCACAACTGCATGCTCACTGGTGGACACAAACATGCTGAGCTGAACATTGGAAGAACTTGAGTAACGCCTTGATGTCCTGCATGCGACAAACGGAGCTCACATTGAAGTCTATTGATGGTGTGCACAAAACCTTATGAGTTTCAGTATCATATAAACCAAAGGGTATCGTTGTATCCTTTGTGGTTCTAAATATATTAACAGCCAAATTTGTCCAGGTCTTTTTGGAACACCGTGTAGCATGACATTTCAAAAAGTTATGGATGACATGACAAAACTAGGTGGATGAGTTGGATAAGTGACAAGAACAAGCCGAATAGACTTTGGTTCAGGTCTGAATCCAGATCCGACCTATCAGTGGGATATAAAATGTAAACTGTTCAACCTGGCGGAGGTATGCTCTCTACCAAGTTCTGTTTTAGTCTCATCATGCAAGTTTACTGTTTTCTATCCAAAAGATCGGTATGCATGGTTTACAAAGAGTAGGTATTTGGCTTGTGACCTGGATAAAATTCCATGTATCACTTGTGTACCGTATGTACAGTAGCTAACAAGCTTGACTCAATATGTGTCCTCCGAGTCTATTAAACGCTGAAGTGTTTTCAACAATGGAAACACACACAACAACTATTTAACCCCATAAATGCCACTGGTGGAATAATCGGCCCACAAAGTTGAATACAGAAACTGATTCCCCTGTTACATAACAAATGCGTTTCTCAGAAGCTCGTCACTCTTCTGAAGTTGGCAAAATAAGTACCCCAGAAAATGATGACCAAACCACCATGTAGGAGCTCAATGACAAATAATTATTGGGCACATGCTTATTGATACTGAGCTGCTGACAATTTGTATTAAATATTTGAGATAGAGGTTGAATTAAGAGAAAAAAATAGTTTGAATAGGAAGCACAGGCTTTGTCAATGAGCAAAACTTTTGTTGTGTGCAGGATTGGGCTAAGACCAAGCTTTTTACAATTGCAGATCTCTGTTTGCATAGGATGCAATGACAGTCGAAGTGTATGGTGGTCAGGCACATGAATCACACTGCTATTTTAACAGCACAGTGACTCACAATTGTGGATGACCTTTTGCCTGCAAAGGCGAGATTGTAACAGACCATACTGCTTTGTTTCTATGTGATAACGCCTGTGATTATGGCTTACAAAAATATATATGTTAAGTCAATACCATGAACATTCTTGGGGAAAATGCCAGTTGCATAAAAAGGCCCCTTTGTATGGTACGTGCCATGTGGAAAACTATAGAAAAGAAGGGACATTCAAAAAATGTCGTGTGCATGTTGTGGAATTATCACGTGCATGCATACAACCACACTTGTGTGCTTGGGAGGAACCAAGTCATGATCTAGAAAAGTTAATATCAAGGGGCAACCTTCATATATGGGTTAAAATACATTTACTTCTTCAAGCAGCTGTATGAATCAAATTGATGCAATTTATATGAACTTTTCTTGAGCTTATGCATATACATGTATGTATATACACACACACATTATATATTGTTGCGGTTTTGTGTTTTATTAATAAAGGTTAATTTCCCCTCCTAGTTTAGTTACACTACAACATGTAGCCTTGTTAAAGCTCAGTTATTTCTTAGTAAATGTAAGCGTAGACCTTTCATGTGTTTAGTTTTGCATTGAGTAGGACAAGGAGAGTTAAGTCCTTTACGATGCCTCGATGCTTTGGGTTTTGGCGCGAAATACCACGAGGCCGGCCTGAACAAGTCGATCAAGGCCGAAGGAAGGCGGGGCAGGAGGAGTGGGAGTGACCGGTAAGCACGAGCCGCTAATCAGGGCTCGAGGGGAGTGACTTACCACTGCAGAAAAAGGCGGGGTTTGGAACATTCGATGCGGGCTAGGGAGGGGGCAATATAACCCTGTGCCCAGAGCCCCCACCTCAGTTATGAGAGGGAAAGCGCTCCGTTGAGTTACGAGTTATGAGGGGAGACACGCTGAGTTATGAGTGGAGTTGAGCTGGAGTCATATCCCCGAGGAGTGCAGACGAGTTGCGCTGTGTCAGTTACGAGAGTGAAAGCGCTCAGTTGTATTAATCGCGCTGTGAAAGACAGCCGTGCCGGACCACAGACGCGCATATTTTCCCGCCTGCCTGCCTTTGCCGAGATAGGCGCCGTGAGGATTTTCCTGCCTGCCTGCCTTCGCCGGGATACGTGCGGTGACCGCCAGAGGGCCATGCCGGGTGAGCTGTTCCTGGAGGACCAAAGCCGGCGCGTTCGACGCATGAAAATTCTTCCTTCATCTCCCTGTGTGTGTGAGTGCGCCCATTGTCTGGAAAAATAAGTTAAGACTGCTTAAGACTGCCCTGTGTCTCTCTTCTTTTTTTTTTTTTGTATACTGAATCGAGGCTCGTGAAAGAGCTAACATTTATTTCACAAACAAATCAACCAGACAAACAAAATATACAAAAAGAGGGAGCGGAAGACAAGATGGGGAGAGAAGGGGAAGCACACAACCACAACATTTGAGAGCAGGGAGAAGTGTGGGAGGGAGAGGGCTTGGGGGCAGGAGGCGTGGGAAGGGGGGGGGGGGGGGTGGGAGAAGTATAAAACACAAGGCGACCGAAATTAGCAGGGGTAGAAAAGATCAAGGTTTTGGATGGGGAAGGATAAGAGATGGTGAACAGCTGTTTTAAAGACCTGGAGGGTGGAGTGGGATTGAAGAGAGTGAGGGAGTTTGTTTCAGAGGCGGGAGAAAAGAGGAATGAAGGAGTGAAGGTGAGCAGAAAGTCTTGATTTTGGCAGTTTAACCATAAGAGGGTTGCAGGCAGATCTTGTGCGACCTGTAGGAATATTTGGGGGACAGAGCCCAGAGAGGGCTGGGGGGGCAAGGCCAGAGAGGAGTCGGTAGAAGACGGAAAGACCACCAACCTGCCTGCGGTGAGTGAGTGAAAGGCCCTTGGAGTTAGCTTCATCGCGGGAGATTCCAATGATTCTGAACGCTTTGGTTTCAACAGCATGAAGACGGGCTAGTTGTGAGGCAGGAGCACCAGACCAGAGGGGAGAGCAGTATTCCATAGAGCTGTGGATGAAAGCCTTGTATGTGGTGAGGAGCTCAGGTGTGCCAAGGAAGGACTTCGCACGACGGAGGATGCCCAGTCGGCGACTGGCTTTGGAGGCCAGATTTGAAATGTGGTTTTCCCAGGAAAGATCATGGCAAATAGTGAGACCCAAAAGCTTGAGTGACAGAACTTCTTGGAGAGGATTATTCAGAAAGTGGATGGGAGGGTTTTCCAGTCGGTCTTTTCGGAGAGACATCGTAAGAGTGTGAGATTTATCAGGATTGAAAGACATGTTCCATTTGTTTGCCCAGTCTGTGATTTTGTCCAGGTCTGCAGAGAGTGAGGAGGCTGCAGACTGCCGATCTGAGGGATGAGGAATGGAGTGACAGAGAGTAGAGTCATCAGCAAAGAGATAGAGAGGATTTTCAAGAGAGTCAGAGAGATCATTGATGAAGACCAGAAAAAGCACAGGGCCCAGAACACTACCTTGGGGAACTCCAGCCTGAACAGGTAGAGGAGATGAGAGAAACCCATTCAGGGCCACACGTTGACTACGACCAGAGAGGAAGTCCGCCAGCCATGCGTGGAGATTTCCATGGATACCAAAGGAGGAGAGTTTGGTGAGCAGAGCAGGGTGCCAGACCGTATCGAAGGCACGTGAAATGTCAAGGGAGACGGCTCTAATTTCCTGTTTGGCGTTGGACCTCCATCCATTGTTGAGAAAGCAGAAGCAGCATGTCCAGAGTAGAGTGACCAGGTCTGAAACCAAATTGATGATCAGAGATCAAGCCATTGGAGAGGAGGAAAGATTTCATATCTGAAGCAATGATGGATTCCATGACTTTGCTGATAATTGGGAGAAGGCTGATTGGTCTGTAGTTGCTGGGATCTGTTTTTGTGCAAAGCGGTGATGTTGGCTGATTTCCAAGCAGATGGCAGATGACCTTGAGCAAAAGAGAGGGTGAAGAGAACAGAAAGAGGGAGTGAAAGAGCGGAAGCACATGATTTTAGGACCCGTGGGCTGATGCCGTCAGGACCAGTTGCAGAATCAGAGTCGAGGGTTGACAGAAACTTTTCCACCTTGTCAGGAGGAAAGGACACAGAGTCCAGGAGCAGCTGGGTACGACTGGGTACGGTGGGTACAGAGAGGGATGGGTTTGGGACACAAGATTTAGAGGCAAACACAGAGTTGAGGCATTCAGCTTTTTCACGTGCGGAGTCAGCCGTTAAGCCGTTTGAGGTGAGGGAGGGGATGGAGGGGGAACAAACACCAGAAACAGATTTGACCAGACGCCACCAGGATTTGGAAGAGGGAGACAGATAAGAGAGTTCGGTCTTGAGAACAGTGAGATATTGTTTCCTGGCTCTCCTGAGGGTGGACACACACTTGTTTCGGGCTTTGTGAAAGGAAATGAGATTTCCTTCCGTTGGATTTGCTTTCCAGGAGACGAAAGCAAGTTGTTTCAGGGCAACAGCCTCACCACAAGATTCCGTGTACCATGGACGGGAGGAAGGGTATGACAACTGAAGACGAGATGGGATAAATCTGTGCAAGAGAGAGAGCAATTTACTTTGAAAGAATTCCCAGGATGAGTTGATGTCAGAGGCGGTCGAGATGGGAGACCAGTCCAGATGATTGATGGCTGCTTGAAGACCGTGCCAGTTGGCCTGAGTGAAATGCCAGACTTGTCGACGCTGAGGAGGCTCTCTGAGAATGGTCAGAGAGATGTCCACTTTGACAAGCACATGATCAGATGAGCCGATTGGAGCAGAAGACGAGCAGCAGACATTTTCAGGGAAGTTTGTCATAACCAAATCCAGAAGAGAAGATGCTCCGTTGACTGAGATCCGGGTCGGGAAATTGACAGATTGTGTCAGTCCCAGTGAGTCGCAGAAGTCCTTTGCTGAAGAACCATGGCTGGTGAGAGAGGTACCCACACCCAGCCAACTGGCATGGTGACAATTGAAATCACCACATATGAGGAAGAGAGAGTTGGGATGGGTAGATAGAAGTTGGTCCATATTATCAGACAGCGAGATGTAGATGGAGTCATCGCTGTTTGGTGGACGGTACAACACACATATGAACAAAAGGTGGGAGCGAAGGGGAAGCCGTAGCCAAAGGTATTCCTGGGGGTGAGGTGGAGAGAGGGCAGTGGAGGGCGAGTGAGGAAGAGAGTTTTTTATAAAGATAGCAACCCCACCTCCAGGACGAGGCTCAGGTCTATCATACCGGAGGAGGGAGTAACCTGGGAGAGATACCAAGGCATCAGAGACATCATGAAGGAGGAAAGTTTCTGTTAAGCAGATCACATCTGGTGATGCCTGTATGGAGAGCAGGCATCACCAGGCATTTACACAAGGCATTTACACAACAATTTACACAACAATTTCTCAAATCCACAACAATATATATATATATATACTGTATTGTCAGTATATATACAGTATATATATATACATTGTTGTGGATTTGAGAAATTGTTGTGTAAATTGTTGTGTAAATATCACCCTCTGTAAAATGTAATGAATTGTTGTAAATACCTCCAAGTGTAAAAGATCAAAGGGCGTCCTCCTAGTTATTTCATATACCACACGTAGCCAATCATATATCCTTCTTTTACAGTTATCTCCTTATTCTCTGTCAAACTCTCACTCTGTCAAAGCGTCTTTGGGCTTCCTGAAAAGCGCTATATAAAATAAATGCATTATTATTATTATTATTATTCTATGTAGGTTAAGCCTCTGTTCCCACTAGTGGACATTCTCCATTGCACCAAATGAAAAAAGGTAGATCCCCTTTCATTCCAAAAGCCCCATTCCCAAAGCCTCGATTGCCAACTGCATTCGCGGCCATTGCCATGTGCTCCGGCTCGGAGAAGAAAGGCATGTCTCCACCTCGTCATAGAAAGGAGGAGTGAGTCGGACCCGCTCAACCAACCCAGCCAAAGGGGTTTGGCTTGAGCGGGCGGAGAAAGAATGATCGGGGAGGTTCAAAAAGGTTAGAGGGAGGGGCATATTTAACCCGCACCATGAGGCCCCCACCTCAGACGAGCTTCAGAGAGAGACGGGAGACGCGTCCTGAGATGAGCCAGAGAAGCGGCAGATGAGCATCAGCCTTGAAATCCACCACCACCAGCTTGGAGCCACGCAGCTTTGATTCTGCCAGGGTGCTCGTATCGCGGCAGCCCGCACGACCGCAGCTAGGGCGTTGACGGCGGCTGCTGAACGTGCCGATCGAGGAAGGGCGGCGGCTGCTGACTCCCGGGCCGACCGTGCTCCGGTTCGAGCGGAGCGTTCCTCTCCTTCCAGTCCTTCCATTCCTGCCTGCAATTTCCCCATTCGTGTGAGTTTGCTCGTAGTCTGTTTTGTGTGTCTTGTCCTGGGGTATTAATTAAGACTGCATAGGTAAGCTAAGGTGCACTGTGTCCACTTCTTCTTCTTCTGTTTTTACTTTATTATCCTTCCTTCTCCTTGGTTCCTTTCATTGTGTAAATAATAGTAATAAATATAGTAGCATTTCCAACCCTTTTGCCTTCGTCTTCCTCTTCTTCACATCCTTGTCGTTTTGGTGATTTCCCAATTGAATACCGGTGGCACGATTTGGCCAACGTTTAAGGAATCCGGTCTAGTCTTGGTAAACGGCTCACGCCGCAATTCGCTTCGCTCGGCGCAACATCCATTACGCTGCGGCCGTGAGCAGGGGGGGGGGGGGGGGTGTTCCTTCGCGTACCGGGAAGCGCTTTGCCCGGCGCCCGGTTTTGCCCTGCGATGAGTAGTTCTCGAGTTATAAGAGGACAAGCAAACAAACAAACAAACATACTTTACTGCTTTATATATATATATATATATATATATATATATATATATATATATATATATATATATATATATATATATACATACATATATATATATATATATATATATATATATATATATATATATATATATATATATATATATATATATTGTTACAGACGCGGTTTTAGATGTTAGTTTACCGAGCGGTTTGGTATTACCGCGTCCGAACAGTTACTCCCCGATTAGAACCCTATCCCGCCCGATTCCACTCGAACGTTGGCCGAATCGCGCTACGCTAAATCAATGATGGAAAGGACACAACGGCTGGGTTAAATGAAACGACACAAGGGGTACAGTTCTCAAGACCTCCGGAGGAGGATATAATTGGCGATGCAGAAAAGGGGTAGATTACACGGTAAGAGGTAAAGCACAGAAAAGATGGGCACTTAAACACAGTCTTATCTATCCCCGACAGACCACAGACAAACGGGACAAGACTGACTTACACGGGGATTGATGGCAGGGAAGGACAGGCAGTCGATAGCACAAGGTGCACCTTGGCTCAGGGGCAGAATCAAACGCGGTCCGGTCCAGAGATGCGGGGAGGTTTTTCAGCGCTCGGAGGTGGCGTCTTCTCTCTCCAAGCTGAGGGCGCATCTGACGTCACCTCCCTCTTCCTGCGCATGCTCAGCGGGGAGTGACACGCCCTCGGCTCGTTAGCTCCGCCCCAGATGGAATCGGTCCGCCGCTTCTATTGGGTGCGGGGGGTTACCGGGCTCCGCCCTTGACGAGGAGCTGACAGCGAGCCCCTGCGTGGTAACCCCGTCGGAGCACATGTTCAATGGCGGCTAACCAAGCCGGAGTGAGGACGCACACTACCCGCGCCGCTGCCGCTGTTGTTGTTGTTGTTGTTGTACCATGAGGGAGAGCTGCGGGGAGGTATTGGGAGGTCCTAAACTTTCTAACGGTGCCATACAATCACATTCTGGTGCAACGAAGAGTCAGAATTAATGGAAACTAGTCCTTAACTGACATAGACTAAGAATAACTAGCAAGATGTCCTATAGTTGTCTACGTGAGATGCGGTGGACCTGGATGCGACATTTAATGGGGGAAATAGGGGAAAGTCGGGTCTACAGAGTGTTGTTTACAGAAAATGGGACTAGGGAATGGGGGATTGGGGATAGTTGGGAAGTATTGGGGAAATAGGGGAATATTTACAAGCGGATATGGATGGATCCAAATCCCATATCCGCAACATTGCACCCTTCTCTACCTCGGGGCGTCTCGACCCGATAAATTTTTACCTACGTTAGTGTGGCACTCAGATGTAGTTCCCTCTACTATTAACTCAACCCTGAGTGCGACAGTTTTACAGATGTTCACAAATGAGTAAATATGTCCCCCTGCGACGTTGCACCCTTCTCCTCACAGAAACACACCCACAGGATAACCGAATCGCGGAAAGAATCCTCAAACTAAACATACAGCCGGTAGGGAGCATCATTTAGACAAGACTACACTGATATTTACACTACGATCCAGGACCTGTTCTTTGAGGAACACATGCAGATGTTATGCATAGAGAGAGCACGCATGCCAGCATCGATACACCAACCCACGAGTGCCCTATGGCCCTACGGCCTTTAATAATGTGCAGAGCACCCCGTCCAAGCACCAAAAGCACCACCCCATACATACAGTCAGCACCATCCGGTGCACCAATAAAGTGTTCATAATCACCGGTGGTGTCGCAGCCGGCCGATGTTCTGCCGCTGGTCTTGCCTTGGAGCCCACTTGGTGTCCTGGCTTCCCTAGAAATAAAGAAAGGCGCCAACCGCGTCCATTTCTAAATTGTGGCCGTCAGGGGGCCAACTATAGTGGTTCACCTCTATGGCATAGGTGCCACGTTGACCCAGAGGTCCATCAACGGGTGGTGCTTGCCCGCAAAAGAACTGCGGTCCATGGTGGGCGGCCACAAAAATTGCGGTCCATATGGTGTATCGATCCAGGCAGCAAGCAGCGAAAGTGCAGGCCCACAACTGCAGAGCCAGCACCTCTCTCTCCGCCCCAAAGCCAGATCCTCGGAGGTGGGAGACAAAAGAAGCAAGTGAGTAAGGTGGTAAGGGCGCAAAAGTGCACGCAATACAAGGTAATGCACACTGGGGGCACATGGGAACCAGGTGAGACAGGTACGTTCCTACCGTACGCCCCCCTCCCCACCAGGTAACCTACATTGCCCCTCCCTTACCCCTTACTGTATCCACAAAACACAACACTACCCATAAACATCTACTTTACACATCAACAACCGTCCCTACTGTCTTCCCCGTTCCTCCCATAAACCAAATTCGTCTTCTCTCCCTCCTAACCAATCAAATTTGCCATTTCCAACTCTCATCAAAATTTGCCATCTTCAACTCAACATCATAATTTGCCATCACCAATTCATCATCAGTCCCTCCTAGGGAGGGAGAGATGGAATCACCCCAATGTCTCATCCACGTCGTGATGCGTCTCACCAATCCAACAGCAATTCTCCTTTCCTGCACACAGAACAAAGGAACACAGGTGTGGAGTCATCATCATCACCTCAGGTAAGTGGCTGCGTATGGTGCGACAGGTTCATCAATCCTAACTATTTCCTAAATGACTTTAACAACTTTACACTACCCGGGGTCTTTCTCCTGCCAAACCATTGGCCCTCTTACACTATGGGTTCTAAAAACCAATTCCCATTGACCAATCTGTGGTGCTTCTCAATTTGGGGTCTCACTCCCCCCGATTCATCTCCCGGTGCCCTCGCACAATTTCTGGGCTGCGACGTGTAGCTCTCCCAGCAGGTCTACCCACCTGCACACCTCCACCACTGTAGTTGCCACCCGAGCTTACCTGCTCCTCACCCTAACCTAACTAACTGGGGAAGGCCCTCTCGCACTCTCACCCCCTCAGTGCCCTCTCTGGCACGGGCTGCCCGATCCACACCCGGGATCCTCAGGCACCCACTGACACTAACGGCTCCCAGAGCCCACCTGCGGCCTCACCTGGCCGACATCCTCACAGTGGTGGAGTGCCCAAACCAACTACACACACTAACAGGCTACACGCCCAGCCATTTCCACAACACTAATGCACCCATCCACAATACCATTCTGCAACCGCACCACAAATGCCAATATCCAACCACAATTTACCTATACCCTCTACCTAACACTTACACTACCCGCCCCGGGTACTCGTGAAAGGGGTCCACTCTTCCCCCATCCACACCTTCGCACCATGCACACCACTCCGTACCACTTACTCCAACTCTCTCCACACCACTCATTCCAATACTCCATGTATTCCACACACCTGCACTTGCACACCTGTGCTCTCATACTGGGTGCCACCTGCACCCTTCTCTCCCCCAAGCGCATTCGCGCTGATCCACAACACTCACTACTCATACACTGCTCCACACACCTGTCCAGTTCTCACACAGCATCATCTCATCTAACTACTCCCCTCTGAAACTTGCGCTTCCCAGTCGTCCCTTTAAACTATTGCGCTCCCTTGTCATTATAATCCACACTAATCTACCTGCGTCCCCGCTACAGGTATCAGTCACTAACTAATCTTAACGTTACCTAATGTCATCTTCGCTAGATCCCTACACACAATATATCCTAACCCACCCGGGCTAGTTTTCACTGCCATCAACCCCATAAACTATTGCGCATTTGCCCCACTCCTTTGTGAGGGATGACAGAGTTGCCATCCCACCACATCGGGCATCTCCCACTACCAATTTGGCACATCACATTTCAACAAATCAAAAATTTTGACAATCACTACCCATCATCTGCCAATCATTACTGCCAATCCTTTGCCAATCATCAAATTTTGGTTTTTTCTAATTTTGGGTCCAAAACACTAACCTCATCACCCGTCTACTTATTACATCCTCTCGGTGCGCCAATTCCCTTCTAAAGCTCGGCTTCGTACAGCCGAGCAATGAATACGGGTTGTTTTGTGCCAGCGGCTGGATACGTCCCGCATTCGTGGCAGGGACGGGGGCTTACCCGGGCCGAGATCCCACGCACCACCTCGGCGTGGAGCCATCCAATGTCCCGATCTCGACCTGCCGGCACGTCTCAATAGAAAGTGGTCGCCATGACGACCCTTCCTATCGGGCTGCCCGCTCCGCCTAGTGGAGCCCGGACGCGGCCGTTCCAAGCGAGGCACAGCGTGGATCGCGTACGGCGGTTCTTTCGAAACCGCCGTGGTTCGGATCCCCGCTGGTCCTCGCGGCACGCGAAGCTGCCCGACGCGCACCGAGGGCCCGATTCGGCTTTCAGTCGTTCTAACCTCTAACCCGGTTACCGTCGATGCCTCACCTGCATGCTTACATGCATACGCTACCCCTTTCTTGCTCATACCTCCAGCTGTTCCCATGCTCCTCGTACCTTCTCTAACACACCCAGGTACACTCATTCCACTCACAGCCTTGGTCACACACCTGACCACCGAACACTTTGGCACACATTCGTTGTTCGCACACCTCACCAACACACCTCTTCGCGCCCCTTCCTCGGTCACCTCCTCTGTGACAATCACAGGTGTGCTTTCACTCGCACACCCAACCACGTGCCTCACTACCAATTCCAGCGTGCATTCCCACTCACACTCTACCATTCCAGGTGTGCATCCTTCCATTCCAGGTGTACATCCTCGCTCACCTGTCACAACCAACTCACGCTCCGTGTCACTCTCACTACTCTCACCTCCACTCTCGGTCACGCACTCACCCTTACTCTCGACAGCGCACTCTTTCCTCATGCACCTGTCCGTTACACACCTTTCTCGCGCACACTCTTGCGCACACTCTCCCGTTACACCCTCTGTAACACTCACCACAGGCGTACACTTTCTTGTTACATCCTCTGTAACACTCACCACAGGTGTACACTCTTCCTTACTTTTGACAGCGCACTCTTTCCCCATGCACCTGTCCGTCACACATCTTTCTCGCACACCCTCTCCCATTACATCCTCTGTAACACTCACCACAGGCGTGCATTCTCCCTTTACACCCTCCGTAACACTCCTCACTACGCGCTTCCATGTGCTCCCTCGCACACGCGCTACGACCGACTCACTCTCGACAGCACCCTCACTCCTTGGCACGCACTTTTTCCTCACACACCCCAGAGTCGGACTTTCTCGCACACCTCCTTTTTCGCACACCAGACCTGTCGCACACTTCACCAACGGCCTCTCACGAACACCCGGGTCCATCTCGACCCGCAAGCTCATTAAATCACCTGGCGCATCATACACACGACCATATTGGTCACCACTTACACCGGGTCCTCTTCCTCTTCGCTTCTCCTCCATCACCTGCGAATCCCTCATCCGGTTAATGAGCACATCATCACGATCCGAACACAGACTTTGGACCAATTCTTTTACTTCCTCCTTTATCTCTTTCTTATCCTCTCTCCGTTGCTTCTTAATTTCGCTCACCCCTTCTTCCACTTCTTCTAATTTCTGCTTCACCTCCTTCATCTCCTCGTGCGCCCCTTTAAGTTCTTCCTCTAACTCCACTTAATTTTTTTCTATGTGCTCCCGCACCTCCCGCTCTTTAACCTCCATCACCTCTACCACCTTGTTCATTTTCCTCGTCAGGTCCTCATGTACCGTCTGACACTCTTTTTTAATTACCCCCACGTCCTTTTTCATCTCCTTCTGTGTCGATTTTAAACCCTCTATTACCGCTGTGTTCTTCTTTACCTGAACCCCCAACTCCTTTTGTCCCACTGTCAGTTGTTCTACTCCCAGCGTCAACTCCTCTATACCCCCTTGCAATTTTACAGTCCCCTTTCTCACCTCCTTCTCCATGCGCTCCTTACAGTGCCTCACCTCCTCGCGCACTCCTCCGACCTCCTCACTCACACCTCTTCTGATCTCTTCTCCCATCACTTGCATCTCCTGCCCAGATGCCACCCTCATCTGCTCCATTTCCTCCCTGTGAGCATCCAATTTAGTTTCTACCCCAATTCTGACCCCCTCTATCTGCTGCCCCATTTTTTAAACTTCCCTTTCCGCTTGGTCCCTCAATTTGCCTTCCATACTGTTTTCTAACCCCTCTAACCCATTTTTCACTCCCTCTATCTGATTCTCCTGGGCAGCCATTCTATTTTCCACCCCCATTAACCCATGTTTCACCCCTTCTATCCCATTGTCTAACCCCTCTAATTTCTTGTCTAATCCCTCACCGGTACCCCTCGCTTCGTCCCTCATTACCCCCATTTGGCCCTCCAATCGCTCACCCTGAGCATCCATCCGGTTCCCCATTACCCCCATTTGGCCCTCCAATCGCTCACCCTGAGCATCCCTCCGGTTCCCCATTACCCCCATTTGGTTTCCCATTACCCCCATTTGCTCACTCTGCAGTTTGAGGGACGCCTGCATTTGCGCCATAAATTGCTCCATGAGGGCCTGCATTTGGGCCATCCCTCCCACTTGTGCAGCGGGTGCGGCCGCCGTAGCTATGTGCGAGGCGCCATTTTGCGAACCTGCCGCCCTCACTGCTTCGCTCTCCTCATGTCCCTCAATTTGGTCCTGGATCGACCCTGCCTCACTCTCCTCTACCGGAACCCAGCCGTCTTGATCCGCCATAGCGCGACTTTCAAAATTCGGGTTTTATAAAACAAAACAAATTTCGGCCGCTCCAAATTTTGACCAATTTTTTTTTTTTTCAGATGTTTTAAAAATTTGGTTCGGGCCCCGAATCTCACTCCCAGACACCAATTGTTACAGACGCGGTTTTAGATGTTAGTTTACCGAGCGGTTTGGTATTACCGCGTCCGAACAGTTACTCCCCGATTAGAACCCTATCCCGCCCGATTCCACTCGAACGTTGGCCGAATCGCGCTACGCTAAATCAATGATGGAAAGGACACAACGGCTGGGTTAAATGAAACGACACAAGGGGTACAGTTCTCAAGACCTCCGGAGGAGGATATAATTGGCGATGCAGAAAAGGGGTAGATTACACGGTAAGAGGTAAAGCACAGAAAAGATGGGCACTTAAACACAGTCTTATCTATCCCCGACAGACCACAGACAAACGGGACAAGACTGACTTACACGGGGATTGATGGCAGGGAAGGACAGGCAGTCGATAGCACAAGGTGCACCTTGGCTCAGGGGCAGAATCAAACGTGGTCCGGTCCAGAGATGCGGGGAGGTTTTTCAGCGCTCGGAGGTGGCATCTTCTCTCTCCAAGCTGAGGGCGCATCTGACGTCACCTCCCTCTTCCTGCGCATGCTCAGCGGGGAGTGACACGCCCTCGGCTCGTTAGCTCCGCCCCAGATGGAATCGGTCCGCCGCTTCTATTGGGTGCGGGGGGTTACCGGGCTCCGCCCTTGACGAGGAGCTGACAGCGAGCCCCTGCGTGGTAACCCCGTCGGAGCACATGTTCAATGGCGGCTAACCAAGCCGGAGTGAGGACGCACACTCCCCGCGCCGCCGCCGCTGTTGTTGTTGTTGTTGTACCATGAGGGAGAGCTGCGGGGAGGTATTGGGAGGTCCTAAACTTTCTAACGGTGCCATACAATCACATTCTGGTGCAACGAAGAGTCAGAATTAATGGAAACGAGTCCTTAACTGACATAGACTAAGAATAAATAGCAAGATGTCCTATAGTTGTCTACGTGAGATGCGGTGGACCTGGATGCGACATTTAATGGGGGAAATAGGGGAAAGTCGGGTGTACAGAGTGTTGTTTACAGAAAATGGGACTAGGGAATGGGGGATTGGGGATAGTTGGGAAGTATTGGGGAAATAGGGGAATATTTACAAGCGGATATGGATGGATCCAAATCCCATATCCGCAACAATATATATATATCTATATATATATATATATATATATATATATATCTATATATATATATATATATATATATATATATATATATATACATATATATATACATATATACATATATATATACATACATATATACATATATATATGTCGAGATCGAAGACCTCAAGGGAAGGAAGAAGAAGAAGAATCAGAGGAAGAAGAACAACAATGTTTAATAAAATCGATTATATACACACGTGTGGAACGAGGCTCAAGAATGCGCCGCCTACACGCAGCGGGCAATTCCTCAAGACACTCGCTGAAAAATAAGTGGAAAGGCATTTCATTTATAGCAAAATATTAGACAAGAATCTGCGCTAAAAACATAGCAATACAAGGCCATAAGGACAACATCTCCCATTGTCCCGTCCTACAGAAGGTCAAATTTAGACAACAAGATGTAAGCATAATGATAGGCTACGCTTTTTTTGGCTATCTATCTAAACATATCAGACCCGAGCGCAGGCCGAAGTAAATATTCTTATACACTAGGCTAAATGGTAGATGAAGATTGGATACGTCCTTGGTTTAGGAGACATACTAAACACTACGAAGATATATAATTAATTATTCCCTTTGTGAAGGAGGCGTTTGGATGACATCTTTTCCTGTACGTGGGTCGCGAACATTTTATCTACTGTTTGGCACATAATTCAAGGACTTGTTTATTGGGCTAAGGATCCACCCTGCACGTTGAGCCTCAAAACCACATTTTGTCCACTCACCTCTGCCTGCAGTTGAGTTCAAATCAGTTTTGAGAAGCACGATATATAATTTCAGATGTTTATGATCAATTGAGTCATGGGGTCTGAACCCTAATGGCTAACAGTTCCTTCCTTTGTCTTTACAAGACAATTCCTTGGAAAGACACCAAATTCATCAATTAGTTACATGCCAGGCACGACATAGTGTCACGTATGCTCAAAGAGAGATACCGGCCCTAACTGGTCGTCTAACATTCAACGTATGATTTGTTAGCCATGATTCGCGACGACGGCGCCTGGTCAAGAGATTGCTGCCGCCCGCCAGATTCCGAATCCACCCTCGCTGCGGCATAGGTGCGACCCGGTTGCCAGCCTGATTAAGGGGCCCTCTTTATGCAAGTGAGGTCCTCGCGAATCAGGGCAAACAATCGACGTTAAATGCCATCAAGCCCTGTGAATGTGATTTGCTGGGTGGTGTAAGTGGTGGTGAGGGTGGTTCTCCCGGATACATGTTTGCTATCCGCTCCTCACTGCTGGTATAATAGCAATAACTTTTAAAAGAACCTACACTTTCTAAATCACAGGTTAAATCATCCCAACTAAAATCATAATCATTATCAGAATCCCAAGCATCAAATAGGTTCATCGATCACCCCATATACTCCTTCCTTTTCTGCCAACAACATATCCAAAACCACTTGATTCTGCATCACCATCGTTTGCATATGCATTAATTCGTTTTCCAATTGTAGTTCTGCGATTCAGGTTTCGTTTCCAATTCGTTCCATTACTAATGCGAGACTATCTATTTGCCAATCATTCATAATACATAAGAGGCGTTAGCCAGTACACGCAATGGGTTTTCCAACACAAATATTACAGTCATCACAAACATCGATGCAGGCATCAGCCAGTAGCCCGTTCCCACATGGGATTAACACAAATATCACAAAAATCAATACAAAATTCTGAAGCGCTGGTCACATCTGCCTTGTTGAAGGACCCATTCAGATCGACGGCCTCTGTGGTCAAGATCATGGTTTTCCAACGGCGGTTTCTTCATCGTCCATCCTGAAAAATACTTTCTTACACACACCATGATCAATTCCTAGCCCCCCGTCCCACTAATTGGCATTTAGTTACCTTATCTCTCAGATGGTTGGCTTATTCATAGCCGCATTTCCTGTGTCGTGTCTGGAAATTCAAATGCCATATTTACTTTCACCAATTTCCGAAAATTCCTTCCTTTTAATCATCTTCCCTACATCTAATAATACATGATTTACCAAATTTACCTTGGGAAAAATGGATCCCAGATAACAAGTCCCTCCCCACTGTTCGGGTAGGTATGGATATGCTTTATTTCCGCAAATAAACATTACTCCATGGGGTGGGATAAGGGCCGAGGCCATGCATTTACTGATCTCAACGCGGGTGGCGCTTGGTGTTCCCCAAGATATGGTTAGCTTGGTTACGTTATGCTGGGCTTGGTCATCTATGGTTATTACAAGGGGGCCTCCCTTTTTCTCTCCATCTGGTGTCGGATGGCAGGGTATGGGTACATTCCGAGGTTCCCATCTGAACGTGTCCCTTTCCTATAAGACACACCCGTCCCTTTTGCTCTGTCACCCAGACTGGATCAGGTGGTTTGTCTAACAAAGCCTGCTTAATGGGTGGGGTATATCGAAACTCCCGGGAACACACTGCCTGCGATTTTGGGCCTATCAGTTCCAAGGTTGTGGTCAGACATGGGGTACGCAAGGGTCCTGAGCACATATCTCGTAGGGACAGGGGTAGCACTACCATTTCTATCCCTGTCGTACTGGTGTGGGGAAAATGCATACACATCCAACAACGTGATCGGTTCTGTACCTTCGCCATTGCACGGGTCACTGTCCAATACGTATTTTCCTTTGGCTTTTTCCTGCTTTCGATCCGTGGGTGCGGAATTAATATGTGTGAAATGCATGGTGGCCTATAATCGTAGGGGGAGCTCTGTGACGTCATGAATTCACATTGTAGTAATCGCTTGCTTCAAACGACTGAGGGCAGCAAAACCTGTCTAAACCTACTGCCATTTAACGACGCTTCCCAGATGACGGCTCCCATACACCATTCTGGCACAAAATTGTTGCATCCCACAGATGCCACGATTATTTGAACAAACTCATTTTCCTAATCCACCCTTTCAATTTTCATTTCAATTTAAAGTCAATCCAATGTCCTCTAATCCCTCTCTCATGTCCCCAGTGCTGGCAAAGCTGTAAATTAAACTAAATGTGATTGCCACCCCTAACAGGCGGTGGTGCAGCATCCTCGATCTGTGGTGGTGCGTTTGAGGTGTCTGTGTTTGTGGGTATGGCCAACTTACAATGTGTGGCATGTACTCAGGACGACTTGCCCTCACCAAAACACCGCTGTTGGTGTGATCAGAAGAACTTGGTGGTGTGGATGGTGGTGTGGATAGGCTTGCTTGTTGGCTCCGGTAGGGCCTCCCGAACGCGTTCATGTATGCTGCGTGCCACATGGGATAGACCTATGCAAAACTTTAAAAAACATGTCATCCATGATAGGTAATTCAAGTGCTGCCATATCCGTTGTTGGCTGATGCCGTTGACATATAGCGCACGAGCGACAGACCATGGTAACCACAGTCGAAAGGCCTGGTGCTGCCCAGGTGGAAGTGACCTGCCTCATCACCTCACCCCCCTATGGCACACATGGCCATTTGAATGCGCCATGCGTGCCAACCATGGCAATAAAGCTCGCGGTGCCACGGGTTTGTCATTAATCGTCCACATTTGTCCTTCTGCGGGGCACTGAGCTCCCAATTTAATCCAATTTTTGCTGTTCTACGTTTGAGGCCGCGGCTTGTAATTGTATTACATCGAACTCTGTAGGTGCGGATGTCGGAACGTCTGTCTTGAGGTGCCAAATTAATTATGAACCCTTCATTGTTGTCCAACACATGGACCGTTCGGTATTCAACATTGTATCGACGCCTTACTGGCGTTTTCCGCAGTCGGTCCATCATCCATGTACGACAGTACCCTGCCATTCCCAAAAATCGCAACGAACACACTAACTCTTCACTGTTATCCTTCACTTCACTTCAAAATTTCACTGTTATCCTATCAATACCTGGACAATTTTTTCCTTTCCTTCCTAGATACGCGAATTTCACATCAGTATAAACCCACTGGAAAAATTATCTGAAAAATAACTAGCCTCCCAAAACCATTTCCCTGCAAGAGCGGGGTTAGCCTTGCGGTCCACATGACAATCTTTTTTATTTTGCTCTATCACCTCCCTTTGAGCAATAAATTAATTGATTTGATTCCCATATACTCACTCCTGGTGGAGTTCTGTTCACCTGGTCTGCAGAGCCGTGATCCAATCTTCACCAGCCCCCAATCACCTTCTTATCACAAAACAACAGTCCATAACTAACCACTTTTCTTTATTTCCCGTCTTTTCCATCAACTTTTATAATCTTTTCCCCTCCCTTTCTTAGCAAACCTTGCAAAGTCACTTGTCATTGACAAATGATCCATTTAATTCGACTTTCCTATATCATCTTCGCACTTTCCATGACCTTCTTCACACTTACTTTAAACCTTTTCTTCAGACACAACCCACATGAGTTATGAAAACAATTTCCCCTTCCAGGCACGTGTCTAGCCACTCACAAAGTGTCCATAAGACAACGTCATCATATTCCACAGAACTCCACCACTCTATTTAAATCCTAAACATGCCCAATGGGCAATCCACGAAAAAATCAAAGCATTTTCAGTCCCCTTTTTCCCATATACTAGTCAATGTAAGTCAGCCAAACATAAACAAAGAGGTTCCAGCGAGTTGTGACCTCCATAACTCTAAACAACTCCGCTGGCACCTTTTAAAACAAACTTTCCCAGTCACTTACTAAAATAAAGTGCAGCTCTTGTCCGTAGATATACGTTAACCAAGGTTACATGAGACTTGACAACAATAGAATTTGGCTACCTACAGAAAAAGTACCTGCACAACACATTTACAAACCAATTCGTCCCCTCGTATTAGGGAACGTCACAAATGTTCCACCACAATTTACAGCAGGTGACCACCCACCTGCCTTCTGTCGAAGTCCAGTTCAATTTCCATTCACAGACAGACAGACAGACGAATCCCCAACGTACTAACAGGATGGTCTCACAGAGGCCATTCCATTCAAATCTGTAGGCTGCCACGATTCTTCCCGCCAGGACACACCATCATAGTCCCCATAGTCACACGACACGTCAGCAGACACAGTGAAAGACATTCAACACCATAACAAACGCCGCAGAAACTGCTCCTCCTTGATCCATATCTGCAGACGCAGTCAGACACACCCAGTTGGACAGACAGACTGGCTCCACATTACAACTGCAAACATCCGAAATGACAACAGCTAACACCAAATATTTATTGTCCCCCTTTCAGGGAAGTCAAATCAACCACCATTAAAGCACAAAACAGAAAACGACCATATACTCAGAGTATATGCCATATACTCAGAGTGAGACCCGAAAATCAAGCAGACAGACCGACAATCGAACCTGTCTTTCGACACTGCCGAACGACAAGTTCGCAGACACTGAGGGAGTGACATTCGACCCCCAGTAGATACCGCGGACACCGCTTTGGTCCGCACCAGCAACTCCCTCAAAATCAGTGTTCAGAGACATGACTCCATAGACAGCCAGAAAGCCAGACAAATACGGACACACACACACAGAGATTAATATATTTTTACAGATTAATATACAGAGATTAATAGATTAATATAAACAATTAATATATTGTCCACATTCATCTTGGTCAACCCAACCCATTCTGGCTCTCCCCAAGAGCTCTGTGTCCGGACAGACAGACAGATAAACGGACCGGGTGAAACCATAACCATCCATCCTTCCGATTGGACTCACGTCCGCATCACATGTCATTCTTGCCTTCATTCAACGCATTCTGTCATCCCACGTCGGCCAAATACAAGCCCCGGCCATGCCGTTGAATAAACACCCTGTCGGTTGACAGCCTATTATTTTTGACTTTCACTCCCATTCTCCCTTGCTACATCTGGAGAGCCGTTAATGTGGGGATGTAATTGAACACTTGTTTTAAAGCCCTGTCTACACATGCTCTCCATAACATTCTCATTATTCCCTGCCGATTTTACTCATCCGGATTGCCCAACGCCCGTAGGCAATTTGGGGAATCCCTTGTCAGTCAATGACACACATCAATGACACACACACAATAAACACAAATACACGCTGCAATGACAGATCATTCATTCCCTTATACACAAATACCATGTGACTGACCTTTCATTCTCCATACAATACAGTATAAATTCATGCACACTCATGCACACTTCAATCCTACTTACCTGTGAACTCTAACACATCCAGTGCGTAGCTTAACTTAAAATACTCATTATTCTACCTTTCTTGGGCTAGTCCCTCCTGGTAGTCCTAAGATCGGGTCGCCCCCCGATTCCTAACCTTAAACGCAGTTCTCACGCCGGAGTAACTTAATACCTATTATCTATCACCCACATATGGGTCTACCTGCTTCTCACGCAGGAAGCTTACCTTACCTCCTTATCCCGGGCGCCCTGTATAATCGATTCATTACCCACTGCTGCTCTGATTTATACTAAATTTGGTTCGGAATGCAAGCCATGTGGAACAGCCGACAGAGGTCCACACGTGTCCAAAGCAAGGCGGGAGGCTTCAATTTCGAGGTGCAAAAATGCGTACCCACCAAATTAGATGCCGGCAGGCCTCCCTCCCGACCTGGAACGTGAGGATCCACCTCGTCTGCACACTTGGATGTATCCCACTTCTGACACCAAAATTGTCGAGATCGAAGACCTCAAGGGAAGGAAGAAGAAGAAGAATCAGAGGAAGAAGAACAACAATGTTTAATAAAATCGATTATATACACACGTGTGGAACGAGGCTCAAGAATGCGCCGCCTACACGCAGCGGGCAATTCCTCAAGACACTCGCTGAAAAATAAGTGGAAAGGCATTTCATTTATAGCAAAATATTAGACAAGAATCTGCGCTAAAAACATAGCAATACAAGGCCATAAGGACAACATCTCCCATTGTCCCGTCCTACAGAAGGTCAAATTTAGACAACAAGATGTAAGCATAATGATAGGCTACGCTTTTTTTGGCTATCTATCTAAACATATCAGACCCGAGCGCAGGCCGAAGTAAATATTCTTATACACTAGGCTAAATGGTAGATGAAGATTGGATACGTCCTTGGTTTAGGAGACATACTAAACACTACGAAGATATATAATTAATTATTCCCTTTGTGAAGGAGGCGTTTGGATGACATCTTTTCCTGTACGTGGGTCGCGAACATTTTATCTACTGTTTGGCACATAATTCAAGGACTTGTTTATTGGGCTAAGGATCCACCCTGCACGTTGAGCCTCAAAACCACATTTTGTCCACTCACCTCTGCCTGCAGTTGAGTTCAAATCAGTTTTGAGAAGCACGATATATAATTTCAGATGTTTATGATCAATTGAGTCATGGGGTCTGAACCCTAATGGCTAACATATATACATATATACATATACATATATATATACATATATACATATACATATATACATATACATATATATATATATATATATATATATATATATATATATATATATATATATATATATATATATATATATACAGACTTGGCATTTAATATGGAATCTTTTTTTTTCCTTGACTTGGGTTTACTTTCTGAACTCAGCATATCAATCTGGTGAGTTTCTTTTACCCTTTGGTGATGTCTTTGTTGAAAGAACCATGTCACTGATTGTCTTTCGCAGCAAGAAGTCAATAACAGGATTATATCACAGGTGGCATGACAAAATGTAAGGACAGGTACATTTGACGATTGGCTTCACAATCTGGTATATAAGGGTTGTTGCGTTCTGTATTAGTGGAAAACAACTGCTGCACGTCTACAAAAGTTATTGCCGCTTCCTCTGGAGATGGTCCGTCAACTTGACAATGCTGTTTGTCATGGATTCGTGGCTTTACGAAATTCTGGCATGAAACAGCCTGCTATTGCTTGGCAGTATGGCATCACTCAAGGTCAGGTGTCAAAGATCCTGAAACGAAATGCTCAGAGGGGTGTCCCTACTCCAATACTGAGGCCAGGACGTCCACGCAGAACCACACGGAGAGATGATCGCCAGCTGCACCGGTTAGTCTGCAATGGCCGTACCAAGTCAGCTAATCGGCTTCGGGCTGAGTGGCAGCAACTGACAAATGTGCCTGTATCCAGAAGGCTAGTCAAACAACGACTGGTTCAAGCAGGCTATCGTGCCAGGCGTCCCCTGAGAAAGCCACGCCTGACCAGACAACACAGCCAGCGCCGATTGCAGTGGGCCAGAGAGCACCGTCAATGGCAGCCAGGACACTGGAATCACGTGGCCATCAGCGACGAGTCTAGATTTCTGGTCTATCGTCATGATGGCCACGTCCGAGTGCGCAGACAAGTGCATGAAGCCCACAGCGAAGATTGAATAGTGCCAATAGTCCAAGCTGGAGGTGGTGGGGTGACCGTTTGGGGTGCTTTTCATGCAGGGGGCAAAACTGACCTGGTTGTTGTGAATGGAAACCTGAACCAGTTAAAGTACAGGGTCATTCTGGAAGAAACTTTGCTTCCATTTGCTCGTGCAGCCTTTCGAGGAAACTTTGTCTTCCAAGATGACAATGCACGGCCTCATCGTGCTCGCATGATCCAACACTTTCTTGCTGACCGCGGTGTAAAGCATATGGAGTGGCCTGCCATGTCCCCGGATATGAATCCGATAGAGAACTTGTGGGCAGAATTAACGCGTCAAATTGACAACTTGGACCAGCAGCCGACCTCTGTGCGTGAATTGCAGCAGGCTATTGTCACTGCATGGCAAGCGATTCCTGTCCAAACCTTGGCAAATCTTGTGAACAGCATGCCTCGACATGTACGTGCTCTCCTGAATGCTCGTGGGGGTTACACGAAGTACTGAACTGTAATTTTACTGTCCGTAATCCCAGTCATAATTGAGCTTTTGTTTTTGTTGAATTTTTTTTTGGCTAATGTGCAAAATAAAGAGATACTTCTGGAAAACGTACAGAAGTTTAACACAGTACTGTCCGTGAATTGAGTTTGATATCAGTTTACATCACTTTCAAGGATCAATTTATTTGCTTCGAAATGTCAAATGTGGTTTTTGTTTCTTTTAAAGGTCACATTAACAAAATCTAGAATAATTTCAACATAATTCCAATGAAATTTTGGTTCTAAGTCATCTTGAAAAGTAAGTTCAACCCCACAAAAAAAATATTCCATATTAAATGCCAAGTCTGTATATATATATATATATATATATATATATATATATATGTATATATATATATATATATATATATATATATATATATATATATATATATATATATACATATATATATATATATATATATATATATATATATATATATATATATATATATATATATATATACATATATATATATATATATATACACACAGTCACGTGAAAAAGGAAGTACACCCTCTGTAAAGTTTTGACTTTTTCAACATATTTCAACATACAGCTATTTGATCTTCATTTCAACAATATTGATAGATAAAGGTGATATAATATAACAAATATCATGAAACATTTACATTTTGTAGGCCATTGTATAATTTAAATACACATAAATGCAAATTTCGCATGTGGAAAAAGTAAGTACACCCCTACATTTATCACTACTTCAAATACCTAAAATTAGAATCAGGTGCACCAGCTCAGGTGCAAATGATTAGAACATCGTTAGAGAGGATCTTGGAGGAACCTGTCTTATTTAAACCTCAGACATTTAGTTTGGTTTGCTCTTTGTTGTTGAAGTGTGCGGCGTCACCATGCCCAGATCAAAAAAAACTCTCTGAGGCCTTCAGAAAGAAGGTTGTAGATGCCTACGAGTCTGGGAAGGGATTTAAAAAGATCTCCAAACAATTTGAAATCAATCATTCGACTGTCCGGAAGATCATCTACAAGTGGAGAAGATTCCAAACAACTGCCAACTTGTTCAGGCCAGGCCACTGTGGAAATGTAACTCATTGATTGGGACTGGTAACGAAGCAGATAGACGATTTCGTAAATGAATGTCAGGAATGTGCACGTGGTAATCTCTTGTTCACCTGGTCACAGCCCCGGGCTAGAGCACCCTCCTATTGTGAGGCAAATGGAACTCGCAGCAGGAGGGGAGCGAGTTGGTGCCAGTAAGGCGAGCGGGATGACTGAGCAACATTTCTGCGGAGAAGGGATTAACATTTAGCGCACGGAGGATTAACTTGAGTGTGCCGATAAAAGCGAGGACAAACTTTGAGTCGAGAGCACTTGCCACGAGAACCTCTGCCCGACGGAACGAACGAGCAGACAACGGGAAACAGAAAACAGGAGAGCACCGGCGAACGAAGAAGAACCAACGACTTGAATTACTAAATTCGTTATAGTCCCACTTGCAGGCAAGTCTACAGACGCGCGTTTTTCAGTGACACGTGTCAGACGAACTGGTAACAAAGCGCACGGAGGATTAACTCGAGTGTGCCGATAAAAACGAGGACAAACTTTGAGTCGAGAGCACTTGCCACGAGAACCTCTGCCCGACGGAACGAACGAGCAGACAACGGGAAACAGAAAACAGGAGAGCACCGGCGAACGAAGAAGAACCAACGACTTGAATTACTAAATTCGTTATAGTATCGTAGTTCTTTATTATATTGAAACAAGTGAATTATTAGTTAATAAAGCTTTGCTTTGTAAAAGCCCTGTTTAGTTATTTTGTATCCTCCTGAGTCATATAACTATTCCCGAACAATATGGAGGCACCGCTGGGATCAATTGGACACATACAAGATCTTTAAAGGTAAGTGTGTCTTGTTTTTTGTCCAGTATGATTTACGAACCTGGGAATAGTTATTTTGTATATACATGGAGGATTTGGTGTTTGGGCTTCTCTACGCACCATCGGTGCACGGAAGCCCTGATAAGGAAAATATAGATGGGACCCTTTGCTCAGGTGCTGTGCTCGCGACACAAAGGATCCATATGAGCGGGGCCCGGGTGCTGTGTAATTAATTAGTACACAGAGAACCAATTACTAGGGTGCTGAATAATCATAAAGATCCATTTTTTTGAGCTGGCTCTCCCGGTGCTATGATTTATTCAAAGAACCAATTTTTGGTAAGAATTAAGATGTGAATTTGTCGACATTATAAATACTTTAATATATGTAACGATTTTCGTAACGATCGTCCGAGGTAAAGTCATACAAAATGTCTGCTCTTTCCTGTCTGTTCCTTTGAGTCGTAATCCTGTTGAAATCTCATTACAAATGCGGAATTTATTACGCCGTGTAGTGATAGACGTCCTTGAATGCGAATCAGGAAGAGTGAATGAGCGAACAGTCACGGATGGAACATCGACAAACGATTTAGTTATTATTCGTGTCTTTCTAGCGATCTGTAAATACGTATTTTTGCGCTGTGTAAATAAATGCGCCAGTTCGTCTGACACGTGTCACTGAGAAACGCGCGTCTGTAGACTTGCCTGCAAGTGGGACCGTGTGTTGGCGAGGATGCGTACGTTATACGCTGGTTATTAAAAAGCCCTACTCTGTGCTGGAGGCAAATCGACCCATGAAGTGCACCATGGGGCGATTTGTTTGCTGGTTCTGTAAGGCCTGTACACGTGTACAATCATGTACACTCGTTTGTAGCACTTACAACGTACTTTTGAGTTGCCTGCCCAAATGGTAGGCGACTCGCTTGGCGGAGGAAAGGAAGCGGACAATGGCATTATATATATCTTTTCCCCCATTCCAATTTATGGTATCGCGACAAAACGGCTTATATCTTTGGAACGGCTGGTCGGGTTTAGACAAATTAAACGAAATTGTGTAGGACGAAAGCCGTGGGTCCAAAGTAAGGAAAAAAATAAAAAATAATAAAAAAAGGGGTGGAGGAGAGAATTTTTTTTTTCGCCAATTTTTTCCCACCATTTTATAACACCTAAAAATCGTTCGAACAACATATAAATTAATGACAGACAACGCCATCTCATGCCCGTCCAGAATTATTATGAAAGATGGCGATTGGATGAAAATTGCATACCGACACTTCCTCACTGTCCCTCATTGTCCCTCATTTCCATTCCGGCTACCTGTCTCTTGCCCCCACTCCTTCTCCCTCCCTCTAGTTCCCATTGGCGGATGCTTTGCGAGAAGCAAAGCGTTTGTGTGAACCCTCAACCTCAACCTAAGTTGAAGTTGTTGTTGCAGTGTTGTTGTTTTTTGTGTATTTTCTCTGCTCCCCGTGCTCGCAGATTTGGTTGGTACATATATTTTTATTGAAAGGTGAAAGATTTATCTGCGATTAAGCTTCAAAATATAAAAATTGATCTGCTTGGTGTTAGTTTAAGGGCTGTTCCAATTTATCCTGGTTAAACACCAAAATCTTTCTATCAAATTTTGTCCAGGTCCATCACTAAGCCTTTGAGACATGCTTCACGCTTAATGAAAGACAATAATTAAGTGCTTTTGTGGAAAGGCAGTGGCAAACCACCCAATGTCACCACTTTCATGAGCTCAGAGAAATAAAAAAAATTCCAAATTCCACTCTGCTGGCTCAATTGAAATCGGCAGCAGAGTGAGAATCAACAGACAATGGAACAGCTAGCGATGAGTGTTTGTAAGTGGCAACCACCCTCTGGTCGAGGCTCATAGAAAAATTGATACTTATTGATTCGGCACGCTTACAATAGAAATTAATGGCGAGGGTTGTGGTTGGGTCGATTTTGCGAAATGAACGTTCTTTGAACAAATTAAATGGTAAAATAATGAAAAAAGTATATAATTGTTTACTCTCTGAAACTAGGTATAGTATGGAACTCTGGGTGTAGTTCTCAAGTCACACTGGGTTGTGACTTGAAGAATGAGTTGGAGTTGTGACGGGATGTAAGGATGTGAGGTGAGATTGAGTTAGGAATGAAAATTGAATTGAATTGAATAAAATAGTTGTTGATTGAACTAGTTAACTGATATATAAATCCCATTCGAATGACAAGTGAACCGAATGAAAATAAGGATTTTTTGAAATTGTTGTTGACTTTTGGCCTATGTTGAATAAAATAGTTGTTGATTGAACTAGTTGACTGATATATAAATCCCATTCGAATGACAAGTGAACCGAATGAAAATAAGGATTTTTTGAAATTGTTGTTGACTTTTGGCCTATGTTGAATAAAATAGTTGTTGATTGGACTAGTTGACTGATATATAAATCCCATTCAAAAGTCAAGTGAATCGGATGAAAATTGAGGATTTTTGAAATTGATGTTGACTTTGGCAATGTAAGTTGAATAAATAGTTGTTGGTTCAATTTCAGTTTACTGATAAGTAAATCCAACGTTTTGGGAACATTCAAATGTTGGGTTTTGCTGACGTTTCCACAACGTTGTTTCAACGTTTTTCACATTACTTTCCTGCAACATTGAAATAATGTTGTTGTAAAACGTTTCCACAATGTCGCTACAACGTTTCACTTTCGTTGTTGCAACGTTTTGCTCCAACGTTTTGGGAACACTCAAATGTTAAGTGAATCGGACGAGAATTCACGAGTTATTTAATTATTAGCGATTAATGAAGTACTTATTTAATTAATTACATTTCTTTCTCTTCTGACCATTAACTCAGGCACCTTTTGAGTAAGGAAGCTGATATTTGGACATGACAGTGACCAAGTGATGTGGCTAACAAGGATATTTTGATTTATTGATTAATCATTTAATCAATGCATTATTTAATTTTATAAATGACTTATTTAATTAAATTCCTAAAAGACACATCTTCGGACGAAGCACGTGTGGATTGGTTATGCTATCAGCCAATCAATTCGAATTTCAATTCGTGTGCAAATGATCAGTGGTTATCACAAGTCGTGATAAATTAATGAAATTAATGCTCCAAATTAATGGAATGAAATGTAAATCTTGAACCAGATGGGAACCATGGCCTCAGTGAAGGAAAAGTGACTGGGTGAAAAGAATGATGGAAATGAATGCAGATTGAAGTAGAGGACGAATGAGAGAGAGAGATAGACACAGAGAGATAGACAGAGAGAAACAGACAGAGAGAGACAGAGAGAGAGAGATAGACAGAGAGAGGCAGACAGAGAGAGAGACAGACAGAGAGACAGACAGAGAGAGAGACAGACAGAGAGAGACAGACAGAGAGAGATAGACAGAGAGAGACAGACAGAGAGACAGA